>NW_026777151.1:0-59603 GCF_030936135.1 Gavia stellata
TGGTCCTCATCTCCCACTGGTAACCTCTCAAACGAACCACAAACACTTGGGCTCTGAACTTGTTTAGCCTACTAAAACTTCCAACGTACACAGCCTCTCCTGCTCAATCTGGCCAGAGCTCAACACCGACATTGCGAACGTCCAGCGATTGCTCCTACACTAAAGGTGCCAGCCCTGAAAGCTCTTGCTGGTCCTCATCTCCCACTGGTAACCTCTCAAACGAACCACAAACACTTGGGCTCTGAACTTGTTTAGCCTACTAAAACTTCCAACGTACACAGCCTCTCCTGCTCAATCTGGCCAGAGCTCAACACCGAAATTGCAAACGTCCAGCGATTGCTCCTACACTAAAGGTGCCAGCCCTGAAAGCTCTTGCTGGTCCTCATCTCCCACTGGTAACCTCTCAAACGAACCACAAACACTTGGGCTCTGAACTTGTTTAGCCTACTAAAACTTCCAACGTACACAGCCTCTCCTGCTCAATCTGGCCAAAATTCAACACCGACATTGCGAACGTCCAGCGATTGCTCCTACACTAAAGGTGCCAGCCCTGAAAGCTCTTGCTGGTCCTCATCTCCCACTGGTAACCTCTCAACGAACCACAAACACTTGGGCTCTGAACTTGTTTAGCCTACTAAAACTTCCAACGTACACAGCCTCTCCTGCTCAATCTGGCCAGAGCTCAACACCAAAATTGCAAACGTCCAGCGATTGCTCCTACACTAAAGGTGCCAGCCCTGAAAGCTCTTGCTGGTCCTCATCTCCCACTGGTAACCTCTCAAACGAACCACAAACACTTGGGCTCTGAACTTGTTTAGCCTACTAAAACTTCCAACGTACACAGCCTCTCCTGCTCAATCTGGCCAGAGCTCAACACCGAAATTGCGAACGTCCAGCGATTGCTCCTACACTAAAGGTGCCAGCCCTGAAAGCTCTTGCTGGTCCTCATCTCCCACTGGTAACCTCTCAAACGAACCACAAACACTTGGGCTCTGAACTTGTTTAGCCTACTAAAACTTCCAACGTACACAGCCTCTCCTGCTCAATCTGGCCAAAATTCACCAACGAAATTGCGAACGTCCAGCGATTGCTCCTACACTAAAGGTGCCAGCCCTGAAAGCTCTTGCTGGTCCTCATCTCCCACTGGTAACCTCTCAAACGAACCACAAACACTTGGGCTCTGAACTTGTTTAGCCTACTAAAACTTCCAACGTACACAGCCTCTCCTGCTCAATCTGGCCAGAGCTCAACACCGACATTGCGAACGTCCAGCGATTGCTCCTACACTAAAGGTGCCAGCCCTGAAAGCTCTTGCTGGTCCTCATCTCCCACTGGTAACCTCTCAAACGAACCACAAACACTTGGGCTCTGAACTTGTTTAGCCTACTAAAACTTCCAACGTACACAGCCTCTCCTGCTCAATCTGGCCAAAATTCACCAACGAAATTACGAACGTCCAGCGATTGCTCCTACACTAAAGGTGCCAGCCCTGAAAGCTCTTGCTGGTCCTCATCTCCCACTGGTAACCTCTCAAACGAACCACAAACACTTGGCCTCTGAACTTGTTTAGCCTACTAAAACTTCCAACGTACACAGCCTCTCCTGCTCAATCTGGCCAAAATTCAACACCGAAATTGCGAACGTCCAGGGATTGCTCCTACACTAAAGGTGCCAGCCCTGAAATCTCTTGCTGGTCCTCATCTCCCACTGGTAACCTCTCAAACGAACCACAAACACTTGGGCTCTGAACTTGTTTAGCCTACTAAAACTTCCAACGTACACAGCCTCTCCTGCTCAATCTGGCCAGAGCTCAACACCGACATTGCGAACGTCCAGCGATTGCTCCTACACTAAAGGTGCCAGCCCTGAAAGCTCTTGCTGGTCCTCATCTCCCACTGGTAACCTCTCAAACGAACCACAAACACTTGGCCTCTGAACTTGTTTAGCCTACTAAAACTTCCAACGTACACAGCCTCTCCTGCTCAATCTGGCCAAAATTCAACACCGAAATTGCAAACGTCCAGCGATTGCTCCTACACTAAAGGTGCCAGCCCTGAAAGCTCTTGCTGGTCCTCATCTCCCACTGGTAACCTCTCAAAGGAACCACAAACACTTGGGCTCTGAACTTGTTTAGCCTACTAAAACTTCCAACGTACACAGCCTCTCCTGCTCAATCTGGCCAGAGCTCAACACCGAAATTGCGAACGTCCAGGGATTGCTCCTACACTAAAGGTGCCAGCCCTGAAAGCTCTTGCTGGTCCTCATCTCCCACTGGTAACCTCTCAAACGAACCACAAACACTTGGGCTCTGAACTTGTTTAGCCTACTAAAACTTCCAACGTACACAGCCTCTCCTGCTCAATCTGGCCAGAGCTCAACACGAAATTGCGAACGTCCAGCAATTGCTCCTACACTAAAGGTGCCAGCCCTGAAAGCTCTTGCTGGTCCTCATCTCCCACTGGGAACCTCTCAAACGAACCACAAACACTTGGCCTCTGAACTTGTTTAGCCTACTAAAACTTCCAACGTACACAGCCTCTCCTGCTCAATCTGGCCAGAGCTCAACACCGACATTGCGAACGTCCAGCGATTGCTCCTACACTAAAGGTGCCAGCCCTGAAAGCTCTTGCTGGTCCTCATCTCCCACTGGTAACCTCTCAAACGAACCACAAACACTTGGCCTCTGAACTTGTTTAGCCTACTAAAACTTCCAACGTACACAGCCTCTCCTGCTCAATCTGCCCAAAATTCAACACCGACATTGCGAACATCCAGGGATTGCTCCTACACTAAAGGTGCCAGCCCTGAAATCTCTTGCTGGTCCTCATCTCCCACTGGTAACCTCTCAAAGGAACCACAAACACTTGGGCTCTGAACTTGTTTAGCCTACTAAAACTTCCAACGTACACAGCCTCTCCTGCTCAATCTGGCCAGAGCTCAACACCGAAATTGCGAACGTCCAGCGATTGCTCCTACACTAAAGGTGCCAGCCCTGAAAGCTCTTGCTGGTCCTCATCTCCCACTGGTAACCTCTCAAACGAACCACAAACACTTGGGCTCTGAACTTGTTTAGGCTACTAAAACTTCCAACGTACACAGCCTCTCCTGCTTAATCTGGCCAAAATTCACCAACGAAATTGAGAACGTCCAGCGATTGCTCCTACACTAAAGGTGCCAGCCCTGAAAGCTCTTGCTGGTCCTCATCTCCCACTGGTAACCTCTCAAACGAACCACAAACACTTGGCCTCTGAACTTGTTTAGCCTACTAAAACTTCCAACGTACACAGCCTCTCCTGCTCAATCTGGCCAGAGCTCAACACCGACATTGCGAACGTCCAGCGATTGCTCCTACACTAAAGGTGCCAGCCCTGAAAGCTCTTGCTGGTCCTCATCTCCCACTGGTAACCTCTCAAACGAACCACAAACACTTGGGCTCTGAACTTGTTTAGCCTACTAAAACTTCCAACGTACACAGCCTCTCCTGCTCAATCTGCCCAAAATTCACCAACGAAATTACGAACGTCCAGCGATTGCTCCTACACTAAAGGTGCCAGCCCTGAAAGCTCTTGCTGGTCCTCATCTCCCACTGGTAACCTCTCAAACGAACCACAAACACTTGGCCTCTGAACTTGTTTAGCCTACTAAAACTTCCAACGTACACAGCCTCTCCTGCTCAATCTGGCCAAAATTCAACACCGAAATTGTGAACGTCCAGGGATTGCTCCTACACTAAAGGTGCCAGCCCTGAAATCTCTTGCTGGTCCTCATCTCCCACTGGTAGCCTCTCAAATGAACCACAAACACTTGGGCTCTGAACTTGTTTAGCCTACTAAAACTTCCAACGTACACAGCCTCTCCTGCTCAATCTGGCCAGAGCTCAACACCGACATTGCGAACGTCCAGCGATTGCTCCTACACTAAAGGTGCCAGCCCTGAAAGCTCTTGCTGGTCCTCATCTCCCACTGGTAACCTCTCAAACGAACCACAAACACTTGGGCTCTGAACTTGTTTAGCCTACTAAAACTTCCAACGTACACAGCCTCTCCTGCTCAATCTGGCCAAAATTCACCAACGAAATTACAAACGTCCAGCGATTGCTCCTACTCTAAAGGTGCCAGCCCTGAAAGCTCTTGCTGGTCCTCATCTCCCACTGGTAACCTCTCAAATGAACCACAAACACTTGGCCTCTGAACTTGTTTAGCCTACTAAAACTTCCAACGTACACAGCCTCTCCTGCTCAATCTGCCCAAAATTCAACACCGAAATTGCGAACGTCCAGGGATTACTCCTACACTAAAGGTGCCAGCCCTGAAAGCTCTTGCTGGTCCTCATCTCCCACTGGTAACCTCTCAAACGAACCACAAACACTTGGGCTCTGAACTTGTTTAGCCTACTAAAACTTCCAATGTACACAGCCTCTCCTGCTCAATCTGGCCAGAGCTCAACACCAAAATTGCGAACGTCCAGGGATTGCTCCTACACTAAAGGTGCCAGCCCTGAAAGCTCTTGCTGGTCCTCATCTCCCACTGGTAACCTCTCAAATGAACCACAAACACTTGGGCTCTGAACTTGTTTAGCCTACTAAAACTTCCAACGTACACAGCCTCTCCTGCTCAATCTGGCCAGAGCTCAACACCGAAATTGCGAACGTCCAGCAATTGCTCCTACACTAAAGGTGCCAGCCCTGAAAGCTCTTGCTGGTCCTCATCTCCCACTGGTAACCTCTCAAACGAACCACAAACACTTGGCCTCTGAACTTGTTTAGCCTACTAAAACTTCCAACGTACACAGCCTCTCCTGCTCAATCTGGCCAGAGCTCAACACCGACATTGCGAACGTCCAGCGATTGCTCCTACACTAAAGGTGCCAGCCCTGAAAGCTCTTGCTGGTCCTCATCTCCCACTGGTAACCTCTCAAACGAACCACAAACACTTGGCCTCTGAACTTGTTTAGCCTACTAAAACTTCCAACGTACACAGCCTCTCCTGCTCAATCTGGCCAAAATTCAACACAGACATTGCGAACGTCCAGCGATTGCTCCTACACTAAAGGTGCCAGCCCTGAAAGCTCTTGCTGGTCCTCATCTCCCACTGGTAACCTCTCAAATGAACCACAAACACTTGGGCTCTGAACTTGTTTAGCCTACTAAAACTTCCAACGTACACAGCCTCTCCTGCTCAATCTGCCCAAAATTCAACACCGAAATTGCGAACGTCCAGGGATTGCTCCTACACTAAAGGTGCCAGCCCTGAAATCTCTTGCTGGTCCTCATCTCCCACTGGTAACCTCTCAAAGGAACCACAAACACTTGGGCTCTGAACTTGTTTAGCCTACTAAAACTTCCAACGTACACAGCCTCTCCTGCTCAATCTGGCCAGAGCTCAACACCAAAATTGCGAACGTCCAGCGATTGCTCCTACACTAAAGGTGCCAGCCCTGAAAGCTCTTGCTGGTCCTCATCTCCCACTGGTAACCTCTCAAACGAACCACAAACACTTGGGCTCTGAACTTGTTTAGCCTACTAAAACTTCCAACGTACACAGCCTCTCCTGCTTAATCTGGCCAAAATTCACCAACGAAATTGAGAACGTCCAGCGATTGCTCCTACACTAAAGGTGCCAGCCCTGAAAGCTCTTGCTGGTCCTCATCTCCCACTGGTAACCTCTCAAACGAACCACAAACACTTGGGCTCTGAACTTGTTTAGCCTACTAAAACTTCCAACGTACACAGCCTCTCCTGCTCAATCTGGCCAGAGCTCAACACCGACATTGCGAACGTCCAGCGATTGCTCCTACACTAAAGGTGCCAGCCCTGAAAGCTCTTGCTGGTCCTCATCTCCCACTGGTAACCTCTCAAACGAACCACAAACACTTGGGCTCTGAACTTGTTTAGCCTACTAAAACTTCCAACGTACACAGCCTCTCCTGCTCAATCTGCCCAAAATTCACCAACGAAATTACGAACGTCCAGCGATTGCTCCTACACTAAAGGTGCCAGCCCTGAAAGCTCTTGCTGGTCCTCATCTCCCACTGGTAACCTCTCAAACGAACCACAAACACTTGGCCTCTGAACTTGTTTAGCCTACTAAAACTTCCAACGTACACAGCCTCTCCTGCTCAATCTGGCCAAAATTCAACACCGACATTGCGAACGTCCAGGGATTGCTCCTACACTAAAGGTGCCAGCCTGAAAGCTCTTGCTGGTCCTCATCTCCCACTGGTAGCCTCTCAAATGAACCACAAAC
The DNA here is from genome assembly GCF_030936135.1 of Gavia stellata. Classification (NCBI taxonomy): domain Eukaryota; kingdom Metazoa; phylum Chordata; class Aves; order Gaviiformes; family Gaviidae; genus Gavia; species Gavia stellata. Next base: position 6,246 of record NW_026777151.1, read on the forward strand.
ACTTGGGCTCTGAACTTGTTTAGCCTACTAAAACTTCCAACGTACACAGCCTCTCCTGCTCAATCTGGCCAGAGCTCAACACCGACATTGCGAACGTCCAGCGATTGCTCCTACACTAAAGGTGCCAGCCTGAAAGCTCTTGCTGTCCTCATCTCCCACTGGTAACCTCTCAAACGAACCACAAACACTTGGCCTCTGAACTTGTTTAGCCTACTAAAACTTCCAACGTACACAGCCTCTCCTGCTCAATCTCGGCCAAAATTCACCAACGAAATTGCGAACGTCCAGCGATTCGCTCCTACACTAAAGGTGCCAGCCCTGAAAGCTCTTGCTGGTCCTCATCTCCCACTGGTAACCTCTCAAACGAACCACAAACACTTGGGCTCTGAACTTGTTTAGCCTACTAAAACTTCAACGTACACAGCCTCTCCTGCTCAATCTGGCCAGAGCTCAACACCGACATTGCGAACGTCCAGCGATTGCTCCTACACTAAAGGTGCCAGCCCTGAAAGCTCTTGCTGGTCCTCATCTCCCACTGGTAACCTCTCAAACGAACCACAAACACTTGGCCTCTGAACTTGTTTAGCCTACTAAAACTTCCAACGTACACAGCCTCTCCTGCTCAATCTGGCCAGAGCTCAACACCGACATTGCGAACGTCCAGCGATTGCTCCTACACTAAAGGTGCCAGCCCTGAAAGCTCTTGCTGGTCCTCATCTCCCACTGGTAACCTCTCAAACGAACCACAAACACTTGGGCTCTGAACTTGTTTAGCCTACTAAAACTTCCAACGTACACAGCCTCTCCTGCTCAATCTGCCCAAAATTCACCAACGAAATTACGAACGTCCAGCGATTGCTCCTACACTAAAGGTGCCAGCCCTGAAAGCTCTTGCTGGTCCTCATCTCCCACTGGTAACCTCTCAAACGAACCACAAACACTTGGCTCTGAACTTGTTTAGCCTACTAAAACTTCCAACGTACACAGCCTCTCCTGCTCAATCTGGCCAGAGCTCAACACCAAAATTGCAAACGTCCAGCGATTGCTCCTACACTAAAGGTGCCAGCCCTGAAAGCTCTTGCTGGTCCTCATCTCCTACTGGTAACCTGCTCAAACGAACACACAAACACTTGGGCTCTGAACTTGTTTAGCCTACTAAAACTTCCAACGTACACAGCCTCTCCTGCTCAATCTGGCCAGAGCTCAACACCGAAAATTGCGAACGTCCAGGGATTGCTCCTACACTAAAGGTGCCAGCCCTGAAAGCTCTTGCTGGTCCTCATCTCCCACTGGTAACCTCTCAAACGAACCACAAACACTTGGCTCTGAACTTGTTTAGCCTACTAAAACTTCCAACGTACACAGCCTCTCCTGCTCAATCTGGCCAAAATTCACCAACGAAATTGCGAACGTCCAGCGATTGCTCCTACACTAAGGTGCCAGCCCTGAAAGCTCTTGCTGGTCCTCATCTCCCACTGGTAACCTCTCAAACGAACCACAAACACTTGGGCTCTGAACTTGTTTGAGCCTACTAAAACTTCCAACGTACACAGCCTCTCCTGCTCAATCTGGCCAGAGCTCAACACCGACATTGCGAACGTCCAGCGATTGCTCCTACACTAAAGGTGCCAGCCCTGAAAGCTCTTGCTGGTCCTCATCTCCCACTGTAACCTCTCAAACGAACCACAAACACTTGGGCTCTGAACTTGTTTAGCCTACTAAAACTTCAACGTACACAGCCTCTCCTGCTCAATCTGGCCAGAGCTCAACACCGAAATTGCGAACGTCCAGCGATTGCTCCTACACTAAAGGTGCCAGCCCTGAAAGCTCTTGCTGGTCCTCATCTCCCACTGGTAACCTCTCAAAGAACCACAAACACTTGGCCTCTGAACTTGTTTAGCCTACTAAAACTTCCAACGTACACAGCCTCTCCTGCTCAATCTGGCCAGAGCTCAACACCGACATTGCGAACGTCCAGCGATTGCTCCTACACTAAAGGTGCAGCCCTGAAGCTCTTGCTGGTCCTCATCTCCCACTGGTAACCTCTCAAACGAACCACAAACACTTGGCTCTGAACTTGTTTAGCCTACTAAAACTTCCAACGTACACAGCCTCTCCTGCTCAATCTGGCCAAAATTCACCAACGAAATTACGAACGTCCAGCGATTGCTCCTACACTAAAGGTGCCAGCCCTGAAAGCTCTTGCTGGTCCTCATCTCCCACTGGTAACCTCTCAAATGAACCACAAACACTTGGCCTCTGAACTTGTTTAGCCTTACTAAAACTTCCAACGTACACAGCCTCTCCTGCTCAATCTGCCAAAATTCAACACCGAAATTGCGAACGTCCAGGATTGCTCCTACACTAAAGGTGCCAGCCCTGAAATCTCTTGCTGGTCCTCATCTCCCACTGGTAACCTCTCAAAGGAACCACAAACACTTGGGCTCTGAACTTGTTTAGACTACTAAAACTTCCAACGTACACAGCCTCTCCTGCTCAATCTGGCCAGAGCTCAACACCGACATTGCGAACGTCCAGCGATTGCTCCTACACTAAAGGTGCCAGCCCTGAAAGCTCTTGCTGGTCCTCATCTCCACTGGTAACCTCTCAAACGAACCACAAACACTTGGCTCTGAACTTGTTTAGCCTACTAAAACTTCCAACGTACACAGCCTCTCCTGCTCAATCTGGCCAAATTCACCAACGAAATTACGAACGTCCAGCGATTGCTCCTACACTAAAGGTGCCAGCCCTGAAAGCTCTTGCTGGTCCTCATCTCCCACTGGTAACCTCTCAAACGAACCACAAACACTTGGCCTCTGAACTTGTTTAGCCTACTAAAACTTCCAACGTACACAGCCTCTCCTGCTCAATCAGGCCAAAATTCAACACCGAAATTGTGAACGTCCAGGGATTGCTCCTACACTAAAGGTGCCAGCCCTGAAAGCTCTTGCTGGTCCTCATCTCCCACTGGTAGCCTCTCAAATGAACCACAAACACTTGGGCTCTGAACTTGTTTAGCCTACTAAAACTTCCAACGTACACAGCCTCTCCTGCTCAATCTGGCCAGAGCTCAACACCGACATTGCGAACGTCCAGCGATTGCTCCTACACTAAAGGTGCCAGCCCTGAAAGCTCTTGCTGGTCCTCATCTCCCACTGGTAACTCTAACTCTCCAGAACGGAACCACAAACACTTGGGCTCTGAACTTGTTTAGCCTACTAAAACTTCCAACGTACACAGCCTCTCCTGCTCAATCTGGCCAAAATTCACCAACGAAATTGCGAACGTCCAGCGATTGCTCCTACACTAAAGGTGCCAGCCCTGAAAGCTCTTGCTGGTCCTCATCTCCCACTGGTAACCTCTCAAACGAACCACAAACACTTGGGCTCTGAACTTGTTTAGCCTACTAAAACTTCCAACGTACACAGCCTCTCCTGCTCAATCTGGCCAGAGCTCAACACCGACATTGCGAACGTCCAGCGATTGCTCCTACACTAAAGGTGCCAGCCCTGAAAGCTCTTGCTGGTCCTCATCTCCCACTGGTAACCTCTCAAACGAACCACAAACACTTGGGCTCTGAACTTGTTTAGCCTACTAAAACTTCCAACGTACACAGCCTCTCTGCTCAATCTGGCCAGAGCTCAACACCGACATTGCGAACGTCCAGCGAGTTGCTCCTACACTAAAGGTGCCAGCCCTGAAAGCTCTTGCTGGTCCTCATCTCCCACTGGTAACCTCTCAAATGAACCACAAACACTTGGGCTCTGAACTTGTTTAGCCTACTAAAACTTCCAACGTACACAGCCTCTCCTGCTCAATCTGCCCAAAATTCACCAACGAAATTACGAACGTCCAGCGATTGCTCCTACACTAAAGGTGCCAGGCCTGAAAGCTCTTGCTGGTCCTCATCTCCCACTGGTAACCTCTCAAACGAAGCACAAACACTTGGGCTCTGAAACTTGTTTAGCCTACTAAAACTTCCAACGTACACAGCCTCTCCTGCTCAATCTGCCCAAAATTCACCAACGAAATTACGAACGTCCAGCGATTGCTCCTACACTAAAGGTGCCAGCCCTGAAAGCTCTTGCTGGTCCTCATCTCCCACTGGTAACCTCTCAAACGAACCACAAACACTTGGGCTCTGAACTTGTTTAGCCTACTAAAACTTCCAACGTACACAGCCTCTCCTGCTCAATCTGGCCAGAGCTCAACACCAAAATTGCAACGTCCAGCGATTGCTCCTACACTAAAGGTGGCCAGCCCTGAAAGCTCTTGCTGGTCCTCATCTCCTACTGGTAACCTCTCAAACGAACCACAAACACTTGGGCTCTGAACTTGTTTAGCCTACTAAAACTTCCAATGTACACAGCCTCTCCTGCTCAATCTGGCCAGAGCTCAACACCAAAATTGCGAACGTCCAGGGATTGCTCCTACACTAAAGGTGCCAGCCCTGAAAGCTCTTGCTGGTCCTCATCTCCACTGGTACCTCTCAAACGAACCACAAACACTTGGGCTCTGAACTTGTTTAGCCTACTAAAACTTCCAACGTACACAGCCTCTCCTGCTCAATCTGGCCAAAATTCACCAACGAAATTGCGAACGTCCAGCGATTGCTCCTACACTAAAGGTGCCAGCCCTGAAAGCTCTTGCTGGTCCTCATCTCCCACTGGTAACCTCTCAAACGAACCACAAACACTTGGGCTCTGAACTTGTTTAGCCTACTAAAACTTCAACGTACACAGCCTCTCTGCTCAATCTGGCCAGAGCTCACACCGACATGCGAACGTCCAGCGATTGCTCCTACACTAAAGGTGCCAGCCCTGAAAGCTCTTGCTGGTCCTCATCTCCCACTGGTAACCTCTCAAACGAACCACAAACACTTGGGCTCTGAACTTGTTTAGCCTACTAAAACTTCCAACGTACACAGCCTCTCCTGCTCAATCTGCCAAAATTCACCAACGAAATTACGAACGTCCAGCGATTGCTCCTACACTAAAGGTGCCAGCCCTGAAAGCTCTTGCTGGTCCTCATCTCCCACTGGTAACCTCTCAAACGAACCACAAACACTTGGGCTCTGAACTTGTTTAGCCTACTAAAACTTCCAACGTACACAGCCTCTCCTGCTCAATCTGGCCAGAGCTCAACACCAAAATTGCAAACGTCCAGCGATTGCTCCTACACTAAGGTGCCAGCCCTGAAAGCTCTTGCTGGTCCTCATCTCCTACTGGTAACCTCTCAAACGAACACAAACACTTGGGCTCTGAACTTGTTTAGCCTACTAAAACTTCCAATGTACACAGCCTCTCCTGCTCAATCTGGCCAGAGCTCAACACCAAAATTGCGAACGTCCAGGGATTGCTCCTACACTAAAGGTGCCAGCCCTGAAAGCTCTTGCTGGTCCTCATCTCCACTGGTAACCTCTCAAACGAACCACAAACACTTGGGCTCTGAACTTGTTTAGCCTACTAAAACTTCCAACGTACACAGCCTCTCCTGCTCAATCTGGCCAAAATTCACACGAAATTGCGAACGTCAGCGATTGCTCCTACACTAAAGGTGCCAGCCCTGAAAGCTCTTGCTGGTCCTCATCCTCCCACTGGTAACCTCTCAAACGAACCACAAACACTTGGGCTCTGAACTTGTTTAGCCTACTAAAACTTCCAACGTACACAGCCTCTCCTGCTCAATCTGGCAGAGCTCAACACCGACATTGCGAACGTCCAGCGATTGCTCCTACACTAAAGGTGCCAGCCCTGAAAGCTCTTGCTGGTCCTCATCTCCCACTGGTAACCTCTCAAACGAACCACAAACATCTTGGGCTCTGAACTTGTTTAGCCTACTAAAACTTCCAACGTACACAGCCTCTCCTGCTCAATCTGGCCAGAGCTCAACACCGAAATTGCGAACGTCCAGCGATTGCTCCTACACTAAAGGTGCCAGCCCTGAAAGCTCTTGCTGGTCCTCATCTCCCACTGGTAACCTCTCAAAGGAACCACAAACACTTGGCCTCTGAACTTGTTTAGCCTACTAAAACTTCCAACGTACACAGCCTCTCCTGCTCAATCTGGCCAGAGCTCAACACCGACATTGCGAACGTCCAGCGATTGCTCCTACACTAAAGGTGCCAGCCCTGAAAGCTCTTGCTGGTCCTCATCTCCCACTGGTAACCTCTCAAACGAACCACAAACACTTGGGCTCTGAACTTGTTTAGCCTACTAAAACTTCCAACGTACACAGCCTCTCCTGCTCAATCTGGCCAAAATTCACCAACGAAATTACGAACGTCCAGCGATTGCTCCTACACTAAAGGTGCCAGCCCTGAAAGCTCTTGCTGGTCCTCATCTCCCACTGGTAACCTCTCAAATGAACCACAAACACTTGGCCTCTGAACTTGTTTAGCTTACTAAACTTCCAACGTACACAGCCTCTCCTGCTCAATCTGCCAAAATTCAACACCGAAATTGCGAACGTCCAGGATTGCTCCTACACTAAAGGTGCCAGCCCTGAAATCTCTTGCTGGTCCTCATCTCCCACTGGTAACCTCTCAAAGGAACCACAAACACTTGGGCTCTGAACTTGTTTAGACTACTAAAACTTCCAACGTACACAGCCTCTCCTGCTCAATCTGGCCAGAGCTCAACACCGACATTGCGAACGTCCAGGATTGCTCCTACACTAAAGGTGCCAGCCTGAAAGCTCTTGCTGGTCCTCATCTCCACTGGTAACCTCTCAAACGAACCACAAACACTTGGGCTCTGAACTGTTTAGCCTACTAAAACTTCCAACGTACACAGCCTCTCCTGCTCAATCTGGCCAAAATTCACCAACGAAATTACGAACGTCCAGCGATTGCTCCTACACTAAAGGTGCCAGCCCTGAAAGCTCTTGCTGGTCCTCATCTCCCACTGGTAACCTCTCAAACGAACCACAAACACTTGGCCTCTGAACTTGTTTAGCCTACTAAAACTTCAACGTACACAGCCCTCTCCTGCTCAATCAGGCCAAAATTCAACACCGAAATTGTGACCGTCCAGGGATTGCTCCTACACTAAAGGTGCCAGCCCTGAAAGCTCTTGCTGGTCCTCATCTCCCACTGGTAGCCTCTCAAATGAACCACAAACACTTGGCTCTGAACTTGTTTAGCCTACTAAAACTTCAACGTACACAGCCTCTCCTGCTCATCTGGCCAGAGCTCAACACCGACATTGCGAACGTCCAGCGATTGCTCCTACACTAAAGGTGCCAGCCCTGAAAGCTCTTGCTGGTCCTCATCTCCACTGGTAACCTCTCAAACGAACCACAAACACTTGGGCTCTGAACTTGTTTAGCCTACTAAAACTTCCAACGTACACAGCCTCTCCTGCTCAATCTGGCCAAAATTCACCAACGAAATTGCGAACGTCAGCGATTGCTCCTACACTAAAGGAGCCAGCCTGAAAGCTCTTGCTGGTCCTCATCTCCCACTGGTAACCTCTCAAACGAACCACAAACACTTGGGCTCTGAACTTGTTTAGCCTACTAAAACTTCCAACGTACACAGCCTCTCCTGCTCAATCTGGCCAGAGCTCAACACCGACATTGCGAACGTCCAGCGATTGCTCCTACACTAAAGGTGCCAGCCCTGAAAGCTCTTGCTGGTCCTCATCTCCCACTGGTAACCTCTCAAACGAACCACAAACACTTGGGCTCTGAACTTGTTTAGCCTACTAAAACTTCCAACGTACACAGCCTCTCCTGCTCAATCTGGCCAGAGCTCACACCGACATTGCGAACGTCCAGCGATTGCTCCTACACTAAAGGTGCCAGCCCTGAAAGCTCTTGCTGGTCCTCATCTCCCACTGGTAACCTCTCAAATGAACCACAAACACTTGGGCTCTGAACTTGTTTAGCCTACTAAAACTTCCAACGTACACAGCCTCTCCTGCTCAATCTGCCAAAATTCACCAACGAAATTACGAACGTCCAGCGATTGCTCCTACACTAAAGGTGCCAGGCCTGAAAGCTCTTGCTGGTCCTCATCTCCCACTGGTAACCTCTCAAACGAACCACAAACACTTGGGCTCTGAACTTGTTTAGCCTACTAAAACTTCCAACGTACACAGCCTCTCCTGCTCAATCTGCCCAAAATTCACCAACGAAATTACGAACGTCCAGCGATTGCTCCTACACTAAAGGTGCCAGCCCTGAAAGCTCTTGCTGGTCCTCATCTCCCACTGGTAACCTCTCAAACGAACCACAAACACTTGGGCTCTGAACTTGTTTAGCCTACTAAAACTTCCAACGTACACAGCCTCTCCTGCTCAATCTGGCCAGAGCTCAACACCAAAATTGCAAACGTCCAGCGATTGCTCCTACACTAAAGGTGCCAGCCCTGAAAGCTCTTGCTGGTCCTCATCTCCTACTGGTAACCTCTCAAACGAACCACAAACACTTGGGCTCTGAACTTGTTTAGCCTACTAAAACTTCCAATGTACACAGCCTCTCCTGCTCAATCTGGCCAGAGCTCAACACCAAAATTGCGAACGTCCAGGGATTGCTCCTACACTAAAGGTGCCAGCCCTGAAAGCTCTTGCTGGTCCTCATCTCCCACTGGTAACCTCTCAAACGAACCACAAACACTTGGGCTCTGAACTTGTTTAGCCTACTAAAACTTCCAACGTACACAGCCTCTCCTGCTCAATCTGGCCAAAATTCACCAACGAAATTGCGAACGTCCAGCGATTGCTCCTACACTAAAGGTGCCAGCCCTGAAAGCTCTTGCTGGTCCTCATCTCCCACTGGTAACCTCTCAAACGAACCACAAACACTTGGGCTCTGAACTTGTTTAGCCTACTAAAACTTCCAACGTACACAGCCTCTCCTGCTCAATCTGGCCAGAGCTCAACACCGACATTGCGAACGTCCAGCGATTGCTCCTACACTAAAGGTGCCAGCCCTGAAAGCTCTTGCTGGTCCTCATCTCCCACTGGTAACCTCTCAAACGAACCACAAACACTTGGGCTCTGAACTTGTTTAGCCTACTAAAACTTCCAACGTACACAGCCTCTCCTGCTCAATCTGGCCAGAGCTCAACACCGAAATTGCGAACGTCCAGCGATTGCTCCTACACTAAAGGTGCCAGCCCTGAAAGCTCTTGCTGGTCCTCATCTCCCACTGGTAACCTCTCAAACGAACCACAAACACTTGGGCTCTGAACTTGTTTAGCCTACTAAAACTTCCAACGTACACAGCCTCTCCTGCTCAATCTGGCCAGAGCTCAACACCGACATTGCGAACGTCCAGGGATTGCTCCTACACTAAAGGTGCCAGCCCTGAAAGCTCTTGCTGGTCCTCATCTCCCACTGGTAACCTCTCAAACGAACCACAAACACTTGGGCTCTGAACTTGTTTAGCCTACTAAAACTTCCAACGTACACAGCCTCTCCTGCTCAATCTGGCCAAAATTCACCAACGAAATTACGAACGTCCAGCGATTGCTCCTACACTAAAGGTGCCAGCCCTGAAAGCTCTTGCTGGTCCTCATCTCCCACTGGTAACCTCTCAAATGAACCACAAACACTTGGCCTCTGAACTTGTTTAGCCTACTAAAACTTCCAACGTACACAGCCTCTCCTGCTCAATCTGCCAAAATTCAACACCGAAATTGCGAACGTCCAGGGATTGCTCCTACACTAAAGGTGCCAGCCCTGAAATCTCTTGCTGGTCCTCATCTCCCACTGGTAACCTCTCAAAGGAACCACAAACACTTGGGCTCTGAACTTGTTTAGCCTACTAAAACTTCCAACGTACACAGCCTCTCCTGCTCAATCTGGCCAGAGCTCAACACCGACATTGCGAACGTCCAGCGATTGCTCCTACACTAAAGGTGCCAGCCCTGAAAGCTCTTGCTGGTCCTCATCTCCCACTGGTAACCTCTCAAACGAACCACAAACACTTGGGCTCTGAACTTGTTTAGCCTACTAAAACTTCCAACGTACACAGCCTCTCCTGCTCAATCTGGCCAGAGCTCAACACCGAAATTGCAAACGTCCAGCGATTGCTCCTACACTAAAGGTGCCAGCCCTGAAAGCTCTTGCTGGTCCTCATCTCCCACTGGTAACCTCTCAAACGAACCACAAACACTTGGCCTCTGAACTTGTTTAGCCTACTAAAACTTCCAACGTACACAGCCTCTCCTGCTCAATCAGGCCAAAATTCAACACCGAAATTGTGAACGTCCAGGGATTGCTCCTACACTAAAGGTGCCAGCCCTGAAAGCTCTTGCTGGTCCTCATCTCCCACTGGTAGCCTCTCAAATGAACCACAAACACTTGGGCTCTGAACTTGTTTAGCCTACTAAAACTTCCAACGTACACAGCCTCTCCTGCTCAATCTGGCCAGAGCTCAACACCGACATTGCGAACGTCCAGCGATTGCTCCTACACTAAAGGTGCCAGCCCTGAAAGCTCTTGCTGGTCCTCATCTCCCACTGGTAACCTCTCAAACGAACCACAAACACTTGGGCTCTGAACTTGTTTAGCCTACTAAAACTTCCAACGTACACAGCCTCTCCTGCTCAATCTGGCCAAAATTCACCAACGAAATTGCGAACGTCCAGCGATTGCTCCTACACTAAAGGTGCCAGCCCTGAAAGCTCTTGCTGGTCCTCATCTCCCACTGGTAACCTCTCAAACGAACCACAAACACTTGGGCTCTGAACTTGTTTAGCCTACTAAAACTTCCAACGTACACAGCCTCTCCTGCTCAATCTGGCCAGAGCTCAACACCGACATTGCGAACGTCCAGCGATTGCTCCTACACTAAAGGTGCCAGCCCTGAAAGCTCTTGCTGGTCCTCATCTCCCACTGGTAACCTCTCAAACGAACCACAAACACTTGGGCTCTGAACTTGTTTAGCCTACTAAAACTTCCAACGTACACAGCCTCTCCTGCTCAATCTGGCCAGAGCTCAACACCGACATTGCGAACGTCCAGCGATTGCTCCTACACTAAAGGTGCCAGCCCTGAAAGCTCTTGCTGGTCCTCATCTCCCACTGGTAACCTCTCAAATGAACCACAAACACTTGGGCTCTGAACTTGTTTAGCCTACTAAAACTTCCAACGTACACAGCCTCTCCTGCTCAATCTGCCCAAAATTCACCAACGAAATTACGAACGTCCAGCGATTGCTCCTACACTAAAGGTGCCAGGCCTGAAAGCTCTTGCTGGTCCTCATCTCCCACTGGTAACCTCTCAAACGAAGCACAAACACTTGGGCTCTGAACTTGTTTAGCCTACTAAAACTTCCAACGTACACAGCCTCTCCTGCTCAATCTGCCCAAAATTCACCAACGAAATTACGAACGTCCAGCGATTGCTCCTACACTAAAGGTGCCAGCCCTGAAAGCTCTTGCTGGTCCTCATCTCCCACTGGTAACCTCTCAAACGAACCACAAACACTTGGGCTCTGAACTTGTTTAGCCTACTAAAACTTCCAACGTACACAGCCTCTCCTGCTCAATCTGGCCAGAGCTCAACACCAAAATTGCAAACGTCCAGCGATTGCTCCTACACTAAAGGTGCCAGCCCTGAAAGCTCTTGCTGGTCCTCATCTCCTACTGGTAACCTCTCAAACGAACCACAAACACTTGGGCTCTGAACTTGTTTAGCCTACTAAAACTTCCAATGTACACAGCCTCTCCTGCTCAATCTGGCCAGAGCTCAACACCAAAATTGCGAACGTCCAGGGATTGCTCCTACACTAAAGGTGCCAGCCCTGAAAGCTCTTGCTGGTCCTCATCTCCCACTGGTAACCTCTCAAACGAACCACAAACACTTGGGCTCTGAACTTGTTTAGCCTACTAAAACTTCCAACGTACACAGCCTCTCCTGCTCAATCTGGCCAAAATTCACCAACGAAATTGCGAACGTCCAGCGATTGCTCCTACACTAAAGGTGCCAGCCCTGAAAGCTCTTGCTGGTCCTCATCTCCCACTGGTAACCTCTCAAACGAACCACAAACACTTGGGCTCTGAACTTGTTTAGCCTACTAAAACTTCCAACGTACACAGCCTCTCCTGCTCAATCTGGCCAGAGCTCAACACCGACATTGCGAACGTCCAGCGATTGCTCCTACACTAAAGGTGCCAGCCCTGAAAGCTCTTGCTGGTCCTCATCTCCCACTGGTAACCTCTCAAACGAACCACAAACACTTGGGCTCTGAACTTGTTTAGCCTACTAAAACTTCCAACGTACACAGCCTCTCCTGCTCAATCTGGCCAGAGCTCAACACCGAAATTGCGAACGTCCAGCGATTGCTCCTACACTAAAGGTGCCAGCCCTGAAAGCTCTTGCTGGTCCTCATCTCCCACTGGTAACCTCTCAAACGAACCACAAACACTTGGGCTCTGAACTTGTTTAGCCTACTAAAACTTCCAACGTACACAGCCTCTCCTGCTCAATCTGGCCAGAGCTCAACACCGACATTGCGAACGTCCAGGATTGCTCCTACACTAAAGGTGCCAGCCCTGAAAGCTCTTGCTGGTCCTCATCTCCCACTGGTAACCTCTCAAACGAACCACAAACACTTGGGCTCTGAACTTGTTTAGCCTACTAAAACTTCCAACGTACACAGCCTCTCCTGCTCAATCTGGCCAAAATTCACCAACGAAGTTACGAACGTCCAGCGATTGCTCCTACACTAAAGGTGCCAGCCCTGAAAGCTCTTGCTGGTCCTCATCTCCCACTGGTAACCTCTCAAATGAACCACAAACACTTGGCCTCTGAACTTGTTTAGCCTACTAAAACTTCCAACGTACACAGCCTCTCCTGCTCAATCTGCCCAAAATTCAACACCGAAATTGCGAACGTCCAGGGATTGCTCCTACACTAAAGGTGCCAGCCCTGAAATCTCTTGCTGGTCCTCATCTCCCACTGGTAACCTCTCAAAGGAACCACAAACACTTGGGCTCTGAACTTGTTTAGCCTACTAAAACTTCCAACGTACACAGCCTCTCCTGCTCAATCTGGCCAGAGCTCAACACCGACATTGCGAACGTCCAGCGATTGCTCCTACACTAAAGGTGCCAGCCCTGAAAGCTCTTGCTGGTCCTCATCTCCCACTGGTAACCTCTCAAACGAACCACAAACACTTGGGCTCTGAACTTGTTTAGCCTACTAAAACTTCCAACGTACACAGCCTCTCCTGCTCAATCTGGCCAGAGCTCAACACCGAAATTGCAAACGTCCAGCGATTGCTCCTACACTAAAGGTGCCAGCCCTGAAAGCTCTTGCTGGTCCTCATCTCCCACTGGTAACCTCTCAAACGAACCACAAACACTTGGCCTCTGAACTTGTTTAGCCTACTAAAACTTCCAACGTACACAGCCTCTCCTGCTCAATCTGGCCAGAGCTCAACACCAAAATTGCGAACGTCCAGGGATTGCTCCTACACTAAAGGTGCCAGCCCTGAAAGCTCTTGCTGGTCCTCATCTCCCACTGGTAACCTCTCAAATGAACCACAAACACTTGGCCTCTGAACTTGTTTAGCCTACTAAAACTTCCAACGTACACAGCCTCTCCTGCTCAATCTGGCCAGAGCTCAACACCGACATTGCGAACGTCCAGCAATTGCTCCTACACTAAAGGTGCCAGCCCTGAAAGCTCTTGCTGGTCCTCATCTCCCACTGGTAACCTCTCAAACGAACCACAAACACTTGGCCTCTGAACTTGTTTAGCCTACTAAAACTTCCAACGTACACAGCCTCTCCTGCTCAATCTGGCCAGAGCTCAACACCGACATTGCGAACGTCCAGCGATTGCTCCTACACTAAAGGTGCCAGCCCTGAAAGCTCTTGCTGGTCCTCATCTCCCACTGGTAACCTCTCAAACGAACCACAAACACTTGGGCTCTGAACTTGTTTAGCCTACTAAAACTTCCAACGTACACAGCCTCTCCTGCTCAATCTGGCCAAAATTCACCAACGAAATTGCGAACGTCCAGCGATTGCTCCTACACTAAAGGTGCCAGCCCTGAAAGCTCTTGCTGGTCCTCATCTCCCACTGGTAACCTCTCAAACGAACCACAAACACTTGGCCTCTGAACTTGTTTAGCCTACTAAAACTTCCAACGTACACAGCCTCTCCTGCTCAATCTGCCCAAAATTCAACACCGAAATTGCGAACGTCCAGGGATTGCTCCTACACTAAAGGTGCCAGCCCTGAAAGCTCTTGCTGGTCCTCATCTCCCACTGGTAACCTCTCAAACGAACCACAAACACTTGGCCTCTGAACTTGTTTAGCCTACTAAAACTTCCAACGTACACAGCCTCTCCTGCTCAATCTGGCCAGAGCTCAACACCGACATTGCGAACGTCCAGCGATTGCTCCTACACTAAAGGTGCCAGCCCTGAAAGCTCTTGCTGGTCCTCATCTCCCACTGGTAACCTCTCAAACGAACCACAAACACTTGGCCTCTGAACTTGTTTAGCCTACTAAAACTTCCAACGTACACAGCCTCTCCTGCTCAATCTGGCCAAAATTCACCAACGAAATTGAGAACGTCCAGCGATTGCTCCTACACTAAAGGTGCCAGCCCTGAAAGCTCTTGCTGGTCCTCATCTCCCACTGGTAACCTCTCAAACGAACCACAAACACTTGGGCTCTGAACTTGTTTAGCCTACTAAAACTTCCAACGTACACAGCCTCTCCTGCTCAATCTGCCCAAAATTCAACACCGAAATTGCGAACGTCCAGGGATTGCTCCTACACTAAAGGTGCCAGCCCTGAAATCTCTTGCTGGTCCTCATCTCCCACTGGTAACCTCTCAAAGGAACCACAAACACTTGGCCTCTGAACTTGTTTAGCCTACTAAAACTTCCAACGTACACAGCCTCTCCTGCTCAATCTGGCCAGAGCTCAACACCGAAATTGCGAACGTCCAGCGATTGCTCCTACACTAAAGGTGCCAGCCCTGAAAGCTCTTGCTGGTCCTCATCTCCCACTGGTAACCTCTCAAACGAACCACAAACACTTGGCCTCTGAACTCGTTTAGCCTACTAAAACTTCCAACGTACACAGCCTCTCCTGCTTAATCTGGCCAAAATTCACCAACGAAATTGAGAACGTCCAGCGATTGCTCCTACACTAAAGGTGCCAGCCCTGAAAGCTCTTGCTGGTCCTCATCTCCCACTGGTAACCTCTCAAACGAACCACAAACACTTGGCCTCTGAACTTGTTTAGCCTACTAAAACTTCCAACGTACACAGCCTCTCCTGCTCAATCTGCCCAAAATTCACCAACGATATTACGAACGTCCAGCGATTGCTCCTACACTAAAGGTGCCAGACCTGAAAGCTCTTGCTGGTCCTCATCTCCCACTGGTAACCTCTCAAACGAACCACAAACACTTGGGCTCTGAACTTGTTTAGCCTACTAAAACTTCCAACGTACACAGCCTCTCCTGCTCAATCTGGCCAGAGCTCAACACCGAAATTGCGAACGTCCAGCGATTGCTCCTACACTAAAGGTGCCAGCCCTGAAAGCTCTTGCTGGTCCTCATCTCCCACTGGTAACCTCTCAAACGAACCACAAACACTTGGCCTCTGAACTTGTTTAGCCTACTAAAACTTCCAACGTACACAGCCTCTCCTGCTCAATCTGGCCAGAGCTCAACACCGAAATTGCGAACGTCCAGCGATTGCTCCTACACTAAAGGTGCCAGCCCTGAAAGCTCTTGCTGGTCCTCATCTCCCACTGGTAACCTCTCAAACGAACCACAAACACTTGGGCTCTGAACTTGTTTAGCCTACTAAAACTTCCAACGTACACAGCCTCTCCTGCTCAATCTGCCCAAAATTCAACTCCGACGTTGGGAACGTCCAGCGATTGCTCCTACACTAAAGGTGCCAGCCCTGAAAGCTCTTGCTGGTCCTCATCTCCCACTGGTAACCTCTCAAACGAACCACAAACACTTGGGCTCTGAACTTGTTTAGCCTACTAAAACTTCCAACGTACACAGCCTCTCCTGCTCAATCTGCCCAAAATTCACCAACGAAATTACGAACGTCCAGCGATTGCTCCTACACTAAAGGTGCCAGCCCTGAAAGCTCTTGCTGGTCCTCATCTCCCACTGGTAACCTCTCAAACGAACCACAAACACTTGGGCTCTGAACTTGTTTAGCCTACTAAAACTTCCAACGTACACAGCCTCTCCTGCTCAATCTGGCCAAAATTCAACACCGAAATTGTGAACGTCCAGGGATTGCTCCTACACTAAAGGTGCCAGCCCTGAAATCTCTTGCTGGTCCTCATCTCCCACTGGTAACCTCTCAAACGAACCACAAACACTTGGGCTCTGAACTTGTTTAGCCTACTAAAACTTCCAACGTACACAGCCTCTCCTGCTCAATCTGGCCAGAGCTCAACACCGACATTGCGAACGTCCAGCGATTGCTCCTACACTAAAGGTGCCAGCCCTGAAAGCTCTTGCTGGTCCTCATCTCCCACTGGTAACCTCTCAAACGAACCACAAACACTTGGGCTCTGAACTTGTTTAGCCTACTAAAACTTCCAACGTACACAGCCTCTCCTGCTCAATCTGGCCAAAATTCACCAACGAAATTGCGAACGTCCAGCGATTGCTCCTACACTAAAGGTGCCAGCCCTGAAAGCTCTTGCTGGTCCTCATCTCCCACTGGTAACCTCTCAAACGAACCACAAACACTTGGGCTCTGAAATTGTTTAGCCTACTAAAACTTCCAACGTACACAGCCTCTCCTGCTCAATCTGGCCAGAGCTCAACACCGAAATTGTGAACGTCCAGGGATTGCTCCTACACTAAAGGTGCCAGCCCTGAAAGCTCTTGCTGGTCCTCATCTCCCACTGGTAACCTCTCAAACGAACCACAAACACTTGGGCTCTGAACTTGTTTAGCCTACTAAAACTTCCAACGTACACAGCCTCTCCTGCTCAATCTGGCCAGAGCTCAACACCGAAATTGCGAACGTCCAGCGATTGCTCCTACACTAAAGGTGCCAGCCCTGAAAGCTCTTGCTGGTCCTCATCTCCCACTGGTAACCTCTCAAACGAACCACAAACACTTGGCCTCTGAACTTGTTTAGCCTACTAAAACTTCCAACGTACACAGCCTCTCCTGCTCAATCTGGCCAAAATTCAACTCCGAAATTGCGAACGTCCAGCGATTGCTCCTACACTAAAGTGCCAGCCCTGAAAGCTCTTGCTGGTCCTCATCTCCCACTGGTAACCTCTCAAACGAACGACAAACACTTGGCCTCTGAACTTGTTTAGCCTACTAAAACTTCCAACGTACACAGCCTCTCCTGCTCAATCTGGCCAAAATTCACCAACGAAATTACGAACGTCCAGCGATTGCTCCTACACTAAAGGTGCCAGCCCTGAAAGCTCTTGCTGGTCCTCATCTCCCACTGGTAACCTCTCAAACGAACCACAAACACTTGGGCTCTGAAATTGTTTAGCCTACTAAAACTTCCAACGTACACAGCCTCTCCTGCTCAATCTGGCCAGAGCTCAACACCGAAATTGTGAACGTCCAGGGATTGCTCCTACACTAAAGGTGCCAGCCCTGAAAGCTCTTGCTGGTCCTCATCTCCCACTGGTAACCTCTCAAACGAACCACAAACACTTGGGCTCTGAACTTGTTTAGCCTACTAAAACTTCCAACGTACACAGCCTCTCCTGCTCAATCTGGCCAGAGCTCAACACCGAAATTGCGAACGTCCAGCGATTGCTCCTACACTAAAGGTGCCAGCCCTGAAAGCTCTTGCTGGTCCTCATCTCCCACTGGTAACCTCTCAAACGAACCACAAACACTTGGGCTCTGAACTTGTTTAGCCTACTAAAACTTCCAACGTACACAGCCTCTCCTGCTCAATCTGTCCAAAATTCAACTCCGAAATTGCGAACGTCCAGCGATTGCTCCTACACTAAAGGTGCCAGCCCTGAAAGCTCTTGCTGGTCCTCATCTCCCACTGGTAACCTCTCAAACGAACGACAAACACTTGGCCTCTGAACTTGTTTAGCCTACTAAAACTTCCAACGTACACAGCCTCTCCTGCTCAATCTGGCCAAAATTCACCAACGAAATTACGAACGTCCAGCGATTGCTCCTACACTAAAGGTGCCAGCCCTGAAAGCTCTTGCTGGTCCTCATCTCCCACTGGTAACCTCTCAAATGAACCACAAACACTTGGCCTCTGAACTTGTTTAGCCTACTAAAACTTCCAACGTACACAGCCTCTCCTGCTCAATCTGCCCGAAATCCAACACCGAAATTGCGAACGTCCAGGGATTGCTCCTACACTAAAGGTGCCAGCCCTGAAAGCTCTTGCTGGTCCTCATCTCCCACTGGTAACCTCTCAAAGGAACCACAAACACTTGGGCTCTGAACTTGTTTAGCCTACTAAAACTTCCAACGTACACAGCCTCTCCTGCTCAATCTGGCCAGAGCTCAACACCGACATTGCGAACGTCCAGCGATTGCTCCTACACTAAAGGTGCCAGCCCTGAAAGCTCTTGCTGGTCCTCATCTCCCACTGGTAACCTCTCAAACGAACCACAAACACTTGGGCTCTGAACTTGTTTAGCCTACTAAAACTTCCAACGTACACAGCCTCTCCTGCTCAATCTGGCCAGAGCTCAACACCGAAATTGCGAACGTCCAGCGATTGCTCCTACACTAAAGGTGCCAGCCCTGAAAGCTCTTGCTGGTCCTCATCTCCCACTGGTAACCTCTCAAACGAACCACAAACACTTGGCCTCTGAACTTGTTTAGCCTACTAAAACTTCCAACGTACACAGCCTCTCCTGCTCAATCTGGCCAGAGCTCAACTGCAAACTTGCGAACGTCCAGGGATTGCTCCTACACTAAAGGTGCCAGCCCTGAAAGCTCTTGCTGGTCCTCATCTCCCACTGGTAACCTCTCAAATGAACCACAAACACTTGGCCTCTGAACTTGTTTAGCCTACTAAAACTTCCAACGTACACAGCCTCTCCTGCTCAATCTGGCCAGAGCTCAACACCGAAATTGCGAACGTCCAGCGATTGCTCCTACACTAAAGGTGCCAGCCCTGAAAGCTCTTGCTGGTCCTCATCTCCCACTGGTAACCTCTCAAACGAACCACAAACACTTGGCCTCTGAACTTGTTTAGCCTACTAAAACTTCCAACGTACACAGCCTCTCCTGCTCAATCTGGCCAAAATTCACCAACGAAATTACGAACGTCCAGCGATTGCTCCTACACTAAAGGTGCCAGCCCTGAAAGCTCTTGCTGGTCCTCATCTCCCACTGGTAACCTCTCAAACGAACCACAAACACTTGGCCTCTGAACTTGTTTAGCCTACTAAAACTTCCAACGTACACAGCCTCTCCTGCTCAATCTGGCCAGAGCTCAACACCGAAATTGCGAACGTCCAGCGATTGCTCCTACACTAAAGGTGCCAGCCCTGAAATCTCTTGCTGGTCCTCATCTCCCACTGGTAACCTCTCAAACGAACCACAAACACTTGGGCTCTGAACTTGTTTAGCCTACTAAAACTTCCAACGTACACAGCCTCTCCTGCTCAATCTGGCCAGAGCTCAACACCGACATTGCGAACGTCCAGCGATTGCTCCTACACTAAAGGTGCCAGCCCTGAAAGCTCTTGCTGGTCCTCATCTCCCACTGGTAACCTCTCAAACGAACCACAAACACTTGGGCTCTGAACTTGTTTAGCCTACTAAAACTTCCAACGTACACAGCCTCTCCTGCTCAATCTGTCCAAAATTCAACTCCGACGTTGGGAACGTCCAGCGATTGCTCCTACACTAAAGGTGCCAGCCCTGAAAGCTCTTGCTGGTCCTCATCTCCCACTGGGAACCTCTCAAACGAACCACAAACACTTGGCCTCTGAACTTGTTTAGCCTACTAAAACTTCCAACGTACACAGCCTCTCCTGCTCAATCTGGCCAAAATTCACCAACGAAATTACGAACGTCCAGCGATTGCTCCTACACTAAAGGTGCCAGCCCTGAAAGCTCTTGCTGGTCCTCATCTCCCACTGGTAACCTCTCAAACGAACCACAAACACTTGGGCTCTGAACTTGTTTAGCCTACTAAAACTTCCAACGTACACAGCCTCTCCTGCTCAATCTGGCCAAAATTCAACACCGAAATTGTGAACGTCCAGGGATTGCTCCTACACTAAAGGTGCCAGCCCTGAAATCTCTTGCTGGTCCTCATCTCCCACTGGTAGCCTCTCAAATGAACCACAAACACTTGGCCTCTGAACTTGTTTAGCCTACTAAAACTTCCAACGTACACAGCCTCTCCTGCTCAATCTGGCCAGAGCTCAACACCGACATTGCGAACGTCCAGGGATTGCTCCTACACTAAAGGTGCCAGCCCTGAAAGCTCTTGCTGGTCCTCATCTCCCAGTGGTAACCTCTCAAACGAACCACAAACACTTGGGCTCTGAACTTGTTTAGCCTACTAAAACTTCCAACGTACACAGCCTCTCCTGCTCAATCTGCCCAAAATTCACCAACGAAATTGCGAACGTCCAGCGATTGCTCCTACACTAAAGGTGCCAGCCCTGAAAGCTCTTGCTGGTCCTCATCTCCCACTGGTAACCTCTCAAACGAACCACAAACACTTGGGCTCTGAACTTGTTTAGCCTACTAAAACTTCCAACGTACACAGCCTCTCCTGCTCAATCTGGCCAGAGCTCAACACCGAAATTGTGAACGTCCAGGGATTGCTCCTACACTAAAGGTGCCAGCCCTGAAAGCTCTTGCTGGTCCTCATCTCCCACTGGTAACCTCTCAAACGAACCACAAACACTTGGGCTCTGAACTTGTTTAGCCTACTAAAACTTCCAACGTACACAGCCTCTCCTGCTCAATCTGGCCAGAGCTCAACACCGAAATTGCGAACGTCCAGCGATTGCTCCTACGCTAAAGGTGCCAGCCCTGAAAGCTCTTGCTGGTCCTCATCTCCCACTGGTAACCTCTCAAACGAACCACAAACACTTGGCCTCTGAACTTGTTTAGCCTACTAAAACTTCCAACGTACACAGCCTCTCCTGCTCAATCTGGCCAAAATTCACCAACGAAATTACGAACGTCCAGCGATTGCTCCTACACTAAAGGTGCCAGCCCTGAAAGCTCTTGCTGGTCCTCATCTCCCACTGGTAACCTCTCAAACGAACCACAAACACTTGGCCTCTGAACTTGTTTAGCCTACTAAAACTTCCAACGTACACAGCCTCTCCTGCTCAATCTGGCCAAAATTCAACACCGACATTGCGAACGTCCAGCGATTGCTCCTACACTAAAGGTGCCAGCCCTGAAAGCTCTTGCTGGTCCTCATCTCCCACTGGTAACCTCTCAAACGAACCACAAACACTTGGGCTCTGAACTTGTTTAGCCTACTAAAACTTCCAACGTACACAGCCTCTCCTGCTCAATCTGGCCAGAGCTCAACACCGAAATTGCGAACGTCCAGCGATTGCTCCTACACTAAAGGTGCCAGCCCTGAAAGCTCTTGCTGGTCCTCATCTCCCACTGGTAACCTCTCAAACGAACCACAAACACTTGGGCTCTGAACTTGTTTAGCCTACTAAAACTTCCAACGTACACAGCCTCTCCTGCTCAATCTGGCCAAAATTCACCAACGAAATTACGAACGTCCAGCGATTGCTCCTACACTAAAGGTGCCAGCCCTGAAAGCTCTTGCTGGTCCTCATCTCCCACTGGTAACCTCTCAAACGAACCACAAACACTTGGGCTCTGAACTTGTTTAGCCTACTAAAACTTCCAACGTACACAGCCTCTCCTGCTCAATCTGGCCAGAGCTCAACACCAAAATTGCGAACGTCCAGCGATTGCTCCTACACTAAAGGTGCCAGCCCTGAAAGCTCTTGCTGGTCCTCATCTCCCACTGGTAACCTCTCAAACGAACCACAAACACTTGGCCTCTGAACTTGTTTAGCCTACTAAAACTTCCAACGTACACAGCCTCTCCTGCTCAATCTGGCCAAAATTCAACACCGACATTGCGAACGCCCAGCGATTGCTCCTACACTAAAGGTGCCAGCCCTGAAAGCTCTTGCTGGTCCTCATCTCCCACTGGTAACCTCTCAAACGAACCACAAACACTTGGGCTCTGAACTTGTTTAGCCTACTAAAACTTCCAACGTACACAGCCTCTCCTGCTCAATCTGGCCAAAATTCACCAACGAAATTACGAACGTCCAGCGATTGCTCCTACACTAAAGGTGCCAGCCCTGAAAGCTCTTGCTGGTCCTCATCTCCCACTGGTAACCTCTCAAACGAACCACAAACACTTGGGCTCTGAACTTGTTTAGCCTACTAAAACTTCCAACGTACACAGCCTCTCCTGCTCAATCTGGCCAAAATTCAACACCGAAATTGTGAACGTCCAGGGATTGCTCCTACACTAAAGGTGCCAGCCCTGAAATCTCTTGCTGGTCCTCATCTCCCACTGGTAGCCTCTCAAATGAACCACAAACACTTGGCCTCTGAACTTGTTTAGCCTACTAAAACTTCCAACGTACACAGCCTCTCCTGCTCAATCTGGCCAGAGCTCAACACCGACATTGCGAACGTCCAGCGATTGCTCCTACACTAAAGGTGCCAGCCCTGAAAGCTCTTGCTGGTCCTCATCTCCCACTGGTAACCTCTCAAACGAACCACAAACACTTGGGCTCTGAACTTGTTTAGCCTACTAAAACTTCCAACGTACACAGCCTCTCCTGCTCAATCTGGCCAAAATTCACCAACGAAATTGCGAACGTCCAGCGATTGCTCCTACACTAAAGGTGCCAGCCCTGAAAGCTCTTGCTGGTCCTCATCTCCCACTGGTAACCTCTCAAACGAACCACAAACACTTGGGCTCTGAAATTGTTTAGCCTACTAAAACTTCCAACGTACACAGCCTCTCCTGCTCAATCTGGCCAGAGCTCAACACCGAAATTGCGAACGTCCAGCGATTGCTCCTACACTAAAGGTGCCAGCCCTGAAAGCTCTTGCTGGTCCTCATCTCCCACTGGTAACCTCTCAAACGAACCACAAACACTTGGCCTCTGAACTTGTTTAGCCTACTAAAACTTCCAACGTACACAGCCTCTCCTGCTCAATCTGGCCAAAATTCACCAACGAAATTACGAACGTCCAGCGATTGCTCCTACACTAAAGGTGCCAGCCCTGAAAGCTCTTGCTGGTCCTCATCTCCCACTGGTAACCTCTCAAACGAACCACAAACACTTGGCCTCTGAACTTGTTTAGCCTACTAAAACTTCCAACGTACACAGCCTCTCCTGCTCAATCTGCCCAAAATTCAACACCGAAACTGTGAACGTCCAGCGATTGCTCCTACACTAAAGGTGCCAGCCCTGAAAGCTCTTGCTGGTCCTCATCTCCCACTGGTAACCTCTCAAACGAACCACAAACACTTGGCCTCTGAACTTGTTTAGCCTACTAAAACTTCCAACGTACACAGCCTCTCCTGCTCAATCTGGCAAAATTCAACACCGACATTGCGAACGTCCAGCGATTGCTCCTACACTAAAGGTGCCAGCCCTGAAAGCTCTTGCTGGTCCTCATCTCCCACTGGTAACCTCTCAAACGAACCACAAACACTTGGCCTCTGAACTTGTTTAGCCTACTAAAACTTCCAACGTACACAGCCTCTCCTGCTCAATCTGGCCAGAGCTCAACACCGAAATTGCGAACGTCCAGCGATTGCTCCTACACTAAAGGTGCCAGCCCTGAAAGCTCTTGCTGGTCCTCATCTCCCACTGGGAACCTCTCAAACGAACCACAAACACTTGGCCTCTGAACTTGTTTAGCCTACTAAAACTTCCAACGTACACAGCCTCTCCTGCTCAATCTGGCCAAAATTCACCAACGAAATTACGAACGTCCAGCGATTGCTCCTACACTAAAGGTGCCAGCCCTGAAAGCTCTTGCTGGTCCTCATCTCCCACTGGTAACCTCTCAAACGAACCACAAACACTTGGGCTCTGAACTTGTTTAGCCTACTAAAACTTCCAACGTACACAGCCTCTCCTGCTCAATCTGGCCAGAGCTCAACACCAAAATTGCGAACGTCCAGCGATTGCTCCTACACTAAAGGTGCCAGCCCTGAAAGCTCTTGCTGGTCCTCATCTCCCACTGGTAACCTCTCAAACGAACCACAAACACTTGGCCTCTGAACTTGTTTAGCCTACTAAAACTTCCAACGTACACAGCCTCTCCTGCTCAATCTGGCCAAAATTCAACACCGACATTGCGAACGTCCAGCGATTGCTCCTACACTAAAGGTGCCAGCCCTGAAAGCTCTTGCTGGTCCTCATCTCCCACTGGTAACCTCTCAAACGAACCACAAACACTTGGGCTCTGAACTTGTTTAGCCTACTAAAACTTCCAACGTACACAGCCTCTCCTGCTCAATCTGGCCAAAATTCACCAACGAAATTACGAACGTCCAGCGATTGCTCCTACACTAAAGGTGCCAGCCCTGAAAGCTCTTGCTGGTCCTCATCTCCCACTGGTAACCTCTCAAACGAACCACAAACACTTGGGCTCTGAACTTGTTTAGCCTACTAAAACTTCCAACGTACACAGCCTCTCCTGCTCAATCTGCCCAAAATTCAACACCGACATTGTGAACGTCCAGGGATTGCTCCTACACTAAAGGTGCCAGCCCTGAAATCTCTTGCTGGTCCTCATCTCCCACTGGTAGCCTCTCAAATGAACCACAAACACTTGGGCTCTGAACTTGTTTAGCCTACTAAAACTTCCAACGTACACAGCCTCTCCTGCTCAATCTGGCCAGAGCTCAACACCGACATTGCGAACGTCCAGCGATTGCTCCTACACTAAAGGTGCCAGCCCTGAAAGCTCTTGCTGGTCCTCATCTCCCACTGGTAACCTCTCAAACGAACCACAAACACTTGGGCTCTGAACTTGTTTAGCCTACTAAAACTTCCAACGTACACAGCCTCTCCTGCTCAATCTGGCCAGAGCTCAACACCGAAATTGTGAACGTCCAGGGATTGCTCCTACACTAAAGGTGCCAGCCCTGAAAGCTCTTGCTGGTCCTCATCTCCCACTGGTAACCTCTCAAACGAACCACAAACACTTGGCCTCTGAACTTGTTTAGCCTACTAAAACTTCCAACGTACACAGCCTCTCCTGCTCAATCTGGCCAGAGCTCAACACCGAAATTGCGAACGTCCAGCGATTGCTCCTACACTAAAGGTGCCAGCCCTGAAAGCTCTTGCTGGTCCTCATCTCCCACTGGTAACCTCTCAAACGAACCACAAACACTTGGCCTCTGAACTTGTTTAGCCTACTAAAACTTCCAACGTACACAGCCTCTCCTGCTCAATCTGGCCAAAATTCACCAACGAAATTACGAACGTCCAGCGATTGCTCCTACACTAAAGGTGCCAGCCCTGAAAGCTCTTGCTGGTCCTCATCTCCCACTGGTAACCTCTCAAACGAACCACAAACACTTGGCCTCTGAACTTGTTTAGCCTACTAAAACTTCCAACGTACACAGCCTCTCCTGCTCAATCTGGCCAGAGCTCAACACCGACATTGCGAACGTCCAGCGATTGCTCCTACACTAAAGGTGCCAGCCCTGAAAGCTCTTGCTGGTCCTCATCTCCCACTGGTAGCCTCTCAAATGAACCACAAACACTTGGGCTCTGAACTTGTTTAGCCTACTAAAACTTCCAACGTACACAGCCTCTCCTGCTCAATCTGGCCAGAGCTCAACACCGACATTGCGAACGTCCAGCGATTGCTCCTACACTAAAGGTGCCAGCCCTGAAAGCTCTTGCTGGTCCTCATCTCCCACTGGTAACCTCTCAAACGAACCACAAACACTTGGGCTCTGAAATTGTTTAGCCTACTAAAACTTCCAACGTACACAGCCTCTCCTGCTCAATCTGGCCAGAGCTCAACACCGAAATTGTGAACGTCCAGGGATTGCTCCTACACTAAAGGTGCCAGCCCTGAAAGCTCTTGCTGGTCCTCATCTCCCACTGGTAACCTCTCAAACGAACCACAAACACTTGGGCTCTGAACTTGTTTAGCCTACTAAAACTTCCAACGTACACAGCCTCTCCTGCTCAATCTGGCCAGAGCTCAACACCGAAATTGCGAACGTCCAGCGATTGCTCCTACACTAAAGGTGCCAGCCCTGAAAGCTCTTGCTGGTCCTCATCTCTCACTGGTAACCTCTCAAACGAACCACAAACACTTGGGCTCTGAACTTGTTTAGGCTACTAAAACTTCCAACGTACACAGCCTCTCCTGCTCAATCTGGCCAAAATTCACCAACGAAATTACGAACGTCCAGCGATTGCTCCTACACTAAAGGTGCCAGCCCTGAAAGCTCTTGCTGGTCCTCATCTCCCACTGGTAACCTCTCAAACGAACCACAAACACTTGGCCTCTGAACTTGTTTAGCCTACTAAAACTTCCAACGTACACAGCCTCTCCTGCTCAATCTGCCCAAAATTCAACACCGAAACTGTGAACGTCCAGCGATTGCTCCTACACTAAAGGTGCCAGCCCTGAAAGCTCTTGCTGGTCCTCATCTCCCACTGGTAACCTCTCAAACGAACCACAAACACTTGGCCTCTGAACTTGTTTAGCCTACTAAAACTTCCAACGTACACAGCCTCTCCTGCTCAATCTGGCCAAAATTCAACACCGACATTGCGAACGTCCAGCGATTGCTCCTACACTAAAGGTGCCAGCCCTGAAAGCTCTTGCTGGTCCTCATCTCCCACTGGTAACCTCTCAAACGAACCACAAACACTTGGGCTCTGAACTTGTTTAGCCTACTAAAACTTCCAACGTACACAGCCTCTCCTGCTCAATCTGCCCAAAATTCAACACCGACATTGTGAACGTCCAGGGATTGCTCCTACACTAAAGGTGCCAGCCCTGAAATCTCTTGCTGGTCCTCATCTCCCACTGGTAGCCTCTCAAATGAACCACAAACACTTGGGCTCTGAACTTGTTTAGCCTACTAAAACTTCCAACGTACACAGCCTCTCCTGCTCAATCTGGCCAGAGCTCAACACCGACATTGCGAACGTCCAGCGATTGCTCCTACACTAAAGGTGCCAGCCCTGAAAGCTCTTGCTGGTCCTCATCTCCCACTGGTAACCTCTCAAACGAACCACAAACACTTGGCCTCTGAACTTGTTTAGCCTACTAAAACTTCCAACGTACACAGCCTCTCCCGCTCAATCTGGCCAAAATTCACCAACGAAATTGCGAACGTCCAGCGATTGCTCCTACACTAAAGGTGCCAGCCCTGAAAGCTCTTGCTGGTCCTCATCTCCCACTGGTAACCTCTCAAACGAACCACAAACACTTGGGCTCTGAAAATTGTTTAGCCTACTAAAACTTCCAACGTACACAGCCTCTCCTGCTCAATCTGGCCAGAGCTCAACACCGAAATTGTGAACGTCCAGGGATTGCTCCTACACTAAAGGTGCCAGCCCTGAAAGCTCTTGCTGGTCCTCATCTCCCACTGGTAACCTCTCAAACGAACCACAAACACTTGGCCTCTGAACTTGTTTAGCCTACTAAAACTTCCAACGTACACAGCCTCTCCTGCTCAATCTGGCCAGAGATCAACACCGAAATTGCGAACGTCCAGCGATTGCTCCTACACTAAAGGTGCCAGCCCTGAAAGCTCTTGCTGGTCCTCATCTCCCACTGGTAACCTCTCAAATGAACCACAAACACTTGGGCTCTGAACTTGTTTAGCCTACTAAAACTTCCAACGTACACAGCCTCTCCTGCTCAATCTGGCCAGAGCTCAACACCGAAATTGCGAACGTCCAGCGATTGCTCCTACACTAAAGATGCCAGCCCTGAAAGCTCTTGCTGGTCCTCATCTCCCACTGGTAACCTCTCAAACGAACCACAAACACTTGGGCTCTGAACTTGTTTAGCCTACTAAAACTTCCAACGTACACAGCCTCTCCTGCTCAATCTGTCCAGAGCTCAACACCGACATTGCGAACGTCCAGCGATTGCTCCTACACTAAAGGTGCCAGCCCTGAAAGCTCTTGCTGGTCCTCATCTCCCACTGGTAACCTCTCAAACGAACCACAAACACTTGGGCTCTGAACTTGTTTAGCCTACTAAAACTTCCAACGTACACAGCCTCTCCTGCTCAATCTGGCCAGAGCTCAACACCGAAATTGCGAACGTCCAGCGATTGCTCCTACACTAAAGGTGCCAGCCCTGAAAGCTCTTGCTGGTCCTCATCTCCCACTGGCAACCTCTCAAATGAACCACAAACACTTGGGCTCTGAACTTGTTTAGCCTACTAAAACTTCCAACGTACACAGCCTCTCCTGCTCAATCTGGCCAGAGCTCAACACCGAAATTGCGAACGTCCAGCGATTGCTCCTACACTAAAGGTGCCAGCCCTGAAAGCTCTTGCTGGTCCTCATCTCCCACTGGTAACCTCTCAAACGAACCACAAACACTTGGGCTCTGAACTTGTTTAGCCTACTAAAACTTCCAACGTACACAGCCTCTCCTGCTCAATCTGGCCAGAGCTCAACACCGAAATTGCGAACGTCCAGCGATTGCTCCTACACTAAAGGTGCCAGCCCTGAAAGCTCTTGCTGGTCCTCATCTCCCACTGGTAACCTCTCAAACGAACCACAAACACTTGGGCTCTGAACTTGTTTAGCCTACTAAAACTTCCAACGTACACAGCCTCTCCTGCTCAATCTGGCCAGAGCTCAACACCGAAATTGCGAACGTCCAGCGATTGCTCCTACACTAAAGGTGCCAGCCCTGAAAGCTCTTGCTGGTCCTCATCTCCCACTGGTAACCTCTCAAACGAACCACAAACACTTGGCCTCTGAAATTGTTTAGACACTCAAGGGTCCAGACGTATCATCGCTTCCTTTCGCTAATTCACGTCAGACCTAAACACCGAAATTACGAACGTCCAGGGATTGCTCCTACACTAAAGGTGCCAGCCCTGAAAGCTCTTGCTGGTCCTCATCTCCCACTGGTAACCTCTCAAACGAACCACAAACACTTGGGCTCTGAACTTGTTTAGCCTACTAAAACTTCCAACGTACACAGCCTCTCCTGCTCAATCTGCCCAAAATCCAACACCGAAATTGCGAACGTCCAGCGATTGCTCCTACACTAAAGGTGCCAGCCCTGAAAGCTCTTGCTGGTCCTCATCTCCCACTGGCAACCTCTCAAATGAACCACAAACACTTGGCCTCTGAACTTGTTTAGCCTACTAAAACTTCCAACGTACACAGCCTCTCCTGCTCAATCTGGCCAGAGCTCAACACCGACATTGCGAACGTCCCAGCGATTGCTCCTACACTAAAGGTGCCAGCCCTGAAAGCTCTTGCTGGTCCTCATCTCCCACTGGTAACCTCTCAAACGAACCACAAACACTTGGGCTCTGAACTTGTTTAGCCTACTAAAACTTCCAACGTACACAGCCTCTCCTGCTCAATCTGGCCAGAGCTCAACACCGAAATTGCGAACGTCCAGCGATTGCTCCTACACTAAAGGTGCCAGCCCTGAAAGCTCTTGCTGGTCCTCATCTCCCACTGGTAACCTCTCAAACGAACCACAAACACTTGGGCTCTGAACTTGTTTAGCCTACTAAAACTTCCAACGTACACAGCCTCTCCTGCTCAATCTGGCCAAAATTCACCAACGAAATTACGAACGTCCAGCGATTGCTCCTACACTAAAGGTGCCAGCCCTGAAAGCTCTTGCTGGTCCTCATCTCCCACTGGTAACCTCTCAAACGAACCACAAACACTTGGGCTCTGAACTTGTTTAGCCTACTAAAACTTCCAACGTACACAGCCTCTCCTGCTCAATCTGGCCAAAATTCAACACCGACATTGCGAACGTCCAGCGATTGCTCCTACACTAAAGGTGCCAGCCCTGAAAGCTCTTGCTGGTCCTCATCTCCCACTGGTAACCTCTCAAACGAACCACAAACACTTGGCCTCTGAACTTGTTTAGCCTACTAAAACTTCCAACGTACACAGCCTCTCCTGCTCAATCTGGCCAAAATTCACCAACGAAATTGCGAACGTCCAGCGATTGCTCCTACACTAAAGGTGCCAGCCCTGAAAGCTCTTGCTGGTCCTCATCTCCCACTGGTAACCTCTCAAACGAACCACAAACACTTGGGCTCTGAAATTGTTTAGCCTACTAAAACTTCCAACGTACACAGCCTCTCCTGCTCAATCTGGCCAGAGCTCAACACCGAAATTGTGAACGTCCAGGGATTGCTCCTACACTAAAGGTGCCAGCCCTGAAAGCTCTTGCTGGTCCTCATCTCCCACTGGTAACCTCTCAAACGAACCACAAACACTTGGGCTCTGAACTTGTTTAGCCTACTAAAACTTCCAACGTACACAGCCTCTCCTGCTCAATCTGGCCAGAGCTCAACACCGAAATTGCGAACGTCCAGCGATTGCTCCTACACTAAAGGTGCCAGCCCTGAAAGCTCTTGCTGGTCCTCATCTCCCACTGGTAACCTCTCAAACGAACCACAAACACTTGGCCTCTGAACTTGTTTAGCCTACTAAAACTTCCAACGTACACAGCCTCTCCTGCTCAATCTGGCCAAAATTCACCAACGAAATTACGAACGTCCAGCGATTGCTCCTACACTAAAGGTGCCAGCCCTGAAAGCTCTTGCTGGTCCTCATCTCCCACTGGTAACCTCTCAAACGAACCACAAACACTTGGCCTCTGAACTTGTTTAGCCTACTAAAACTTCCAACGTACACAGCCTCTCCTGCTCAATCTGGCCAAAATTCAACACCGAAACTGTGAACGTCCAGCGATTGCTCCTACACTAAAGGTGCCAGCCCTGAAAGCTCTTGCTGGTCCTCATCTCCCACTGGTAACCTCTCAAACGAACCACAAACACTTGGCCTCTGAACTTGTTTAGCCTACTAAAACTTCCAACGTACACAGCCTCTCCTGCTCAATCTGGCCAAAATTCAACACCGACATTGCGAACGTCCAGCGATTGCTCCTACACTAAAGGTGCCAGCCCTGAAAGCTCTTGCTGGTCCTCATCTCCCACTGGTAACCTCTCAAACGAACCACAAACACTTGGGCTCTGAACTTGTTTAGCCTACTAAAACTTCCAACGTACACAGCCTCTCCTGCTCAATCTGGCCAGAGCTCAACACCGAAATTGCGAACGTCCAGGGATTGCTCCTACACTAAAGGTGCCAGACCTGAAAGCTCTTGCTGGTCCTCATCTCCCACTGGTAACCTCTCAAACGAACCACAAACACTTGGGCTCTGAAATTGTTTAGACACTCAAAGGTCCAGACGTATCATCGCTTCCTTTCGCTAATTCATGTCAGACCTCAACACCGAAATTACGAACGTCCAGCGATTGCTCCTACACTAAAGGTGCCAGCCCTGAAAGCTCTTGCTGGTCCTCATCTCCCACTGGTAACCTCTCAAACGAACCACAAACACTTGGCCTCTGAACTTGTTTAGCCTACTAAAACTTCCAACGTACACAGCCTCTCCTGCTCAATCTGGCCAGAGCTCAACACCGACATTGCGAACGTCCAGCGATTGCTCCTACACTAAAGGTGCCAGCCCTGAAAGCTCTTGCTGGTCCTCATCTCCCACTGGTAACCTCTCAAACGAACCACAAACACTTGGGCTCTGAACTTGTTTAGCCTACTAAAACTTCCAACGTACACAGCCTCTCCTGCTCAATCTGGCCAGAGCTCAACACCGAAATTGCGAACGTCCAGCGATTGCTCCTACACTAAAGGTGCCAGCCCTGAAAGCTCTTGCTGGTCCTCATCTCCCACTGGTAACCTCTCAAACGAACCACAAACACTTGGGCTCTGAACTTGTTTAGCCTACTA
Organism: Gavia stellata; assembly: GCF_030936135.1. Taxonomy (NCBI): domain Eukaryota; kingdom Metazoa; phylum Chordata; class Aves; order Gaviiformes; family Gaviidae; genus Gavia; species Gavia stellata. The sequence continues at coordinate 38,210 of NW_026777151.1, forward strand.
AAACTTCCAACGTACACAGCCTCTCCTGCTCAATCTGGCCAGAGCTCAACACCGAAATTGCGAACGTCCAGGGATTGCTCCTACACTAAAGGTGCCAGCCCTGAAAGCTCTTGCTGGTCCTCATCTCCCACTGGTAACCTCTCAAACGAACCACAAACACTTGGGCTCTGAAATTGTTTAGACACTCAAGGGTCCAGACGTATCATCGCTTCCTTTCGCTAATTCACGTCAGACCTAAACACCGAAATTACGAACGTCCAGGGATTGCTCCTACACTAAAGGTGCCAGCCCTGAAAGCTCTTGCTGGTCCTCATCTCCCACTGGTAACCTCTCAAACGAACCACAAACACTTGGGCTCTGAACTTGTTTAGCCTACTAAAACTTCCAACGTACACAGCCTCTCCTGCTCAATCTGCCCAAAATCCAACACCGAAATTGCGAACGTCCAGCGATTGCTCCTACACTAAAGGTGCCAGCCCTGAAAGCTCTTGCTGGTCCTCATCTCCCACTGGCAACCTCTCAAATGAACCACAAACACTTGGCCTCTGAACTTGTTTAGCCTACTAAAACTTCCAACGTACACAGCCTCTCCTGCTCAATCTGGCCAGAGCTCAACACCGACATTGCGAACGTCCAGCGATTGCTCCTACACTAAAGGTGCCAGCCCTGAAAGCTCTTGCTGGTCCTCATCTCCCACTGGTAACCTCTCAAACGAACCACAAACACTTGGGCTCTGAACTTGTTTAGCCTACTAAAACTTCCAACGTACACAGCCTCTCCTGCTCAATCTGGCCAGAGCTCAACACCGAAATTGCGAACGTCCAGCGATTGCTCCTACACTAAAGGTGCCAGCCCTGAAAGCTCTTGCTGGTCCTCATCTCCCACTGGTAACCTCTCAAACGAACCACAAACACTTGGGCTCTGAACTTGTTTAGCCTACTAAAACTTCCAACGTACACAGCCTCTCCTGCTCAATCTGGCCAAAATTCACCAACGAAATTACGAACGTCCAGCGATTGCTCCTACACTAAAGGTGCCAGCCCTGAAAGCTCTTGCTGGTCCTCATCTCCCACTGGTAACCTCTCAAACGAACCACAAACACTTGGCCTCTGAACTTGTTTAGCCTACTAAAACTTCCAACGTACACAGCCTCTCCTGCTCAATCTGGCCAAAATTCAACACCGACATTGCGAACGTCCAGCGATTGCTCCTACACTAAAGGTGCCAGCCCTGAAAGCTCTTGCTGGTCCTCATCTCCCACTGGTAACCTCTCAAACGAACCACAAACACTTGGCCTCTGAACTTGTTTAGCCTACTAAAACTTCCAACGTACACAGCCTCTCCTGCTCAATCTGGCCAAAATTCACCAACGAAATTGCGAACGTCCAGCGATTGCTCCTACACTAAAGGTGCCAGCCCTGAAAGCTCTTGCTGGTCCTCATCTCCCACTGGTAACCTCTCAAACGAACCACAAACACTTGGGCTCTGAAATTGTTTAGCCTACTAAAACTTCCAACGTACACAGCCTCTCCTGCTCAATCTGGCCAGAGCTCAACACCGAAATTGTGAACGTCCAGGGATTGCTCCTACACTAAAGGTGCCAGCCCTGAAAGCTCTTGCTGGTCCTCATCTCCCACTGGTAACCTCTCAAACGAACCACAAACACTTGGGCTCTGAACTTGTTTAGCCTACTAAAACTTCCAACGTACACAGCCTCTCCTGCTCAATCTGGCCAGAGCTCAACACCGAAATTGCGAACGTCCAGCGATTGCTCCTACACTAAAGGTGCCAGCCCTGAAAGCTCTTGCTGGTCCTCATCTCCCACTGGTAACCTCTCAAACGAACCACAAACACTTGGCCTCTGAACTTGTTTAGCCTACTAAAACTTCCAACGTACACAGCCTCTCCTGCTCAATCTGGCCAAAATTCACCAACGAAATTACGAACGTCCAGCGATTGCTCCTACACTAAAGGTGCCAGCCCTGAAAGCTCTTGCTGGTCCTCATCTCCCACTGGTAACCTCTCAAACGAACCACAAACACTTGGCCTCTGAACTTGTTTAGCCTACTAAAACTTCCAACGTACACAGCCTCTCCTGCTCAATCTGGCCAAAATTCAACACCGAAACTGTGAACGTCCAGCGATTGCTCCTACACTAAAGGTGCCAGCCCTGAAAGCTCTTGCTGGTCCTCATCTCCCACTGGTAACCTCTCAAACGAACCACAAACACTTGGCCTCTGAACTTGTTTAGCCTACTAAAACTTCCAACGTACACAGCCTCTCCTGCTCAATCTGGCCAAAATTCAACACCGACATTGCGAACGTCCAGCGATTGCTCCTACACTAAAGGTGCCAGCCCTGAAAGCTCTTGCTGGTCCTCATCTCCCACTGGTAACCTCTCAAACGAACCACAAACACTTGGGCTCTGAACTTGTTTAGCCTACTAAAACTTCCAACGTACACAGCCTCTCCTGCTCAATCTGGCCAGAGCTCAACACCGAAATTGCGAACGTCCAGGGATTGCTCCTACACTAAAGGTGCCAGACCTGAAAGCTCTTGCTGGTCCTCATCTCCCACTGGTAACCTCTCAAACGAACCACAAACACTTGGGCTCTGAAATTGTTTAGACACTCAAAGGTCCAGACGTATCATCGCTTCCTTTCGCTAATTCATGTCAGACCTCAACACCGAAATTACGAACGTCCAGCGATTGCTCCTACACTAAAGGTGCCAGCCCTGAAAGCTCTTGCTGGTCCTCATCTCCCACTGGTAACCTCTCAAACGAACCACAAACACTTGGCCTCTGAACTTGTTTAGCCTACTAAAACTTCCAACGTACACAGCCTCTCCTGCTCAATCTGGCCAGAGCTCAACACCGACATTGCGAACGTCCAGCGATTGCTCCTACACTAAAGGTGCCAGCCCTGAAAGCTCTTGCTGGTCCTCATCTCCCACTGGTAACCTCTCAAACGAACCACAAACACTTGGGCTCTGAACTTGTTTAGCCTACTAAAACTTCCAACGTACACAGCCTCTCCTGCTCAATCTGGCCAGAGCTCAACACCGACATTGCGAACGTCCAGCGATTGCTCCTACACTAAAGATGCCAGCCCTGAAAGCTCTTGCTGGTCCTCATCTCCCAGTGGTAACCTCTCAAACGAACCACAAACACTTGGCCTCTGAACTTGTTTAGCCTACTAAAACTTCCAACGTACACAGCCTCTCCTGCTCAATCTGTCCAGAGCTCAACACCGACATTGCGAACGTCCAGCGATTGCTCCTACACTAAAGGTGCCAGCCCTGAAAGCTCTTGCTGGTCCTCATCTCCCACTGGTAACCTCTCAAACGAACCACAAACACTTGGGCTCTGAACTTGTTTAGCCTACTAAAACTTCCAACGTACACAGCCTCTCCTGCTCAATCTGCCCAAAATCCAACACTGAAATTGCGAACGTCCAGCGATTGCTCCTACACTAAAGGTGCCAGCCCTGAAAGCTCTTGCTGGTCCTCATCTCCCACTGGTAACCTCTCAAACGAACCACAAACACTTGGGCTCTGAACTTGTTTAGCCTACTAAAACTTCCAACGTACACAGCCTCTCCTGCTCAATCTGGCCAGAGCTCAACACCGAAATTGCGAACGTCCAGCGATTGCTCCTACACTAAAGGTGCCAGCCCTGAAAGCTCTTGCTGGTCCTCATCTCCCACTGGTAACCTCTCAAACGAACCACAAACACTTGGGCTCTGAACTTGTTTAGCCTACTAAAACTTCCAACGTACACAGCCTCTCCTGCTCAATCTGGCCAGAGCTCAACACCGAAATTGCGAACGTCCAGGGATTGCTCCTACACTAAAGGTGCCAGCCCTGAAAGCTCTTGCTGGTCCTCATCTCCCACTGGTAACCTCTCAAACGAACCACAAACACTTGGGCTCTGAAATTGTTTAGACACTCAAGGGTCCAGACGTATCATCGCTTCCTTTCGCTAATTCACGTCAGACCTAAACACCGAAATTACGAACGTCCAGGGATTGCTCCTACACTAAAGGTGCCAGCCCTGAAAGCTCTTGCTGGTCCTCATCTCCCACTGGTAACCTCTCAAACGAACCACAAACACTTGGGCTCTGAACTTGTTTAGCCTACTAAAACTTCCAACGTACACAGCCTCTCCTGCTCAATCTGCCCAAAATCCAACACCGAAATTGCGAACGTCCAGCGATTGCTCCTACACTAAAGGTGCCAGCCCTGAAACCTCTTGCTGGTCCTCATCTCCCACTGGCAACCTCTCAAATGAACCACAAACACTTGGCCTCTGAACTTGTTTAGCCTACTAAAACTTCCAACGTACACAGCCTCTCCTGCTCAATCTGGCCAAAATTCACCAACGAAATTACGAACGTCCAGCGATTGCTCCTACACTAAAGGTGCCAGCCCTGAAAGCTCTTGCTGGTCCTCATCTCCCACTGGTAACCTCTCAAACGAACCACAAACACTTGGCCTCTGAACTTGTTTAGCCTACTAAAACTTCCAACGTACACAGCCTCTCCTGCTCAATCTGGCCAGAGCTCAACACCGAAACTGTGAACGTCCAGCGATTGCTCCTACACTAAAGGTGCCAGCCCTGAAAGCTCTTGCTGGTCCTCATCTCCCACTGGTAACCTCTCAAACGAACCACAAACACTTGGCCTCTGAACTTGTTTAGCCTACTAAAACTTCCAACGTACACAGCCTCTCCTGCTCAATCTGGCCAGAGCTCAACACCGACATTGCGAACGTCCAGCGATTGCTCCTACACTAAAGGTGCCAGCCCTGAAAGCTCTTGCTGGTCCTCATCTCCCACTGGTAACCTCTCAAACGAACCACAAACACTTGGGCTCTGAACTTGTTTAGCCTACTAAAACTTCCAATGTACACAGCCTCTCCTGCTCAATCTGGCCAGAGCTCAACACCGAAATTGCGAACGTCCAGGGATTGCTCCTACACTAAAGGTGCCAGACCTGAAAGCTCTTGCTGGTCCTCATCTCCCACTGGTAACCTCTCAAACGAACCACAAACACTTGGGCTCTGAAATTGTTTAGACACTCAAAGGTCAAGACGTATCATCGCTTCCTTTCGCTAATTCATGTCAGACCTCAACACCGAAATTACGAACGTCCAGCGATTGCTCCTACACTAAAGGTGCCAGCCCTGAAAGCTCTTGCTGGTCCTCATCTCCCACTGGTAACCTCTCAAACGAACCACAAACACTTGGGCTCTGAACTTGTTTAGCCTACTAAAACTTCCAACGTACACAGCCTCTCCTGCTCAATCTGTCCAGAGCTCAACACCGACATTGCGAACGTCCAGCGATTGCTCCTACACTAAAGGTGCCAGCCCTGAAAGCTCTTGCTGGTCCTCATCTCCCACTGGTAACCTCTCAAACGAACCACAAACACTTGGGCTCTGAACTTGTTTAGCCTACTAAAACTTCCAACGTACACTCCCTCTCCTGCTCAATCTGCCCAAAATCCAACACTGAAATTGCGAACGTCCAGCGATTGCTCCTACACTAAAGGTGCCAGCCCTGAAAGCTCTTGCTGGTCCTCATCTCCCACTGGCAACCTCTCAAATGAACCACAAACACTTGGGCTCTGAACTTGTTTAGCCTACTAAAACTTCCAACGTACACAGCCTCTCCTGCTCAATCTGGCCAGAGCTCAACACCGAAATTGCGAACGTCCAGCGATTGCTCCTACACTAAAGGTGCCAGCCCTGAAAGCTCTTGCTGGTCCTCATCTCCCACTGGTAACCTCTCAAACGAACCACAAACACTTGGGCTCTGAACTTGTTTAGCCTACTAAAACTTCCAACGTACACAGCCTCTCCTGCTCAATCTGGCCAGAGCTCAACACCGAAATTGCGAACGTCCAGCGATTGCTCCTACACTAAAGGTGCCAGCCCTGAAAGCTCTTGCTGGTCCTCATCTCCCACTGGTAACCTCTCAAACGAACCACAAACACTTGGGCTCTGAACTTGTTTAGCCTACTAAAACTTCCAACGTACACAGCCTCTCCTGCTCAATCTGGCCAGAGCTCAACACCGAAATTGCGAACGTCCAGGGATTGCTCCTACACTAAAGGTGCCAGCCCTGAAAGCTCTTGCTGGTCCTCATCTCCCACTGGTAACCTCTCAAACGAACCACAAACACTTGGGCTCTGAAATTGTTTAGACACTCAAGGGTCCAGACGTATCATCGCTTCCTTTCGCTAATTCACGTCAGACCTAAACACCGAAATTACGAACGTCCAGGGATTGCTCCTACACTAAAGGTGCCAGCCCTGAAAGCTCTTGCTGGTCCTCATCTCCCACTGGTAACCTCTCAAACGAACCACAAACACTTGGGCTCTGAACTTGTTTAGCCTACTAAAACTTCCAACGTACACAGCCTCTCCTGCTCAATCTGCCCAAAATCCAACACCGAAATTGCGAACGTCCAGCGATTGCTCCTACACTAAAGGTGCCAGCCCTGAAAGCTCTTGCTGGTCCTCATCTCCCACTGGCAACCTCTCAAATGAACCACAAACACTTGGGCTCTGAACTTGTTTAGCCTACTAAAACTTCCAACGTACACAGCCTCTCCTGCTCAATCTGGCCAGAGCTCAACACCGACATTGCGAACGTCCAGCGATTGCTCCTACACTAAAGGTGCCAGCCCTGAAAGCTCTTGCTGGTCCTCATCTCCCACTGGTAACCTCTCAAACGAACCACAAACACTTGGGCTCTGAACTTGTTTAGCCTACTAAAACTTCCAACGTACACAGCCTCTCCTGCTCAATCTGGCCAGAGCTCAACACCGAAATTGCGAACGTCCAGCGATTGCTCCTACACTAAAGGTGCCAGCCCTGAAAGCTCTTGCTGGTCCTCATCTCCCACTGGTAACCTCTCAAACGAACCACAAACACTTGGGCTCTGAACTTGTTTAGCCTACTAAAACTTCCAACGTACACAGCCTCTCCTGCTCAATCTGGCCAAAATTCACCAACGAAATTACGAACGTCCAACGATTGCTCCTACACTAAAGGTGCCAGCCCTGAAAGCTCTTGCTGGTCCTCATCTCCCACTGGTAACCTCTCAAACGAACCACAAACACTTGGCCTCTGAACTTGTTTAGCCTACTAAAACTTCCAACGTACACAGCCTCTCCTGCTCAATCTGGCCAAAATTCAACACCGACATTGCGAACGTCCAGCGATTGCTCCTACACTAAAGGTGCCAGCCCTGAAAGCTCTTGCTGGTCCTCATCTCCCACTGGTAACCTCTCAAACGAACCACAAACACTTGGCCTCTGAACTTGTTTAGCCTACTAAAACTTCCAACGTACACAGCCTCTCCTGCTCAATCTGGCCAAAATTCACCAACGAAATTGCGAACGTCCAGCGATTGCTCCTACACTAAAGGTGCCAGCCCTGAAAGCTCTTGCTGGTCCTCATCTCCCACTGGTAACCTCTCAAACGAACCACAAACACTTGGGCTCTGAAATTGTTTAGCCTACTAAAACTTCCAACGTACACAGCCTCTCCTGCTCAATCTGGCCAGAGCTCAACACCGAAATTGTGAACGTCCAGGGATTGCTCCTACACTAAAGGTGCCAGCCCTGAAAGCTCTTGCTGGTCCTCATCTCCCACTGGTAACCTCTCAAACGAACCACAAACACTTGGGCTCTGAACTTGTTTAGCCTACTAAAACTTCCAACGTACACAGCCTCTCCTGCTCAATCTGGCCAGAGCTCAACACCGAAATTGCGAACGTCCAGCGATTGCTCCTACACTAAAGGTGCCAGCCCTGAAAGCTCTTGCTGGTCCTCATCTCCCACTGGTAACCTCTCAAACGAACCACAAACACTTGGCCTCTGAACTTGTTTAGCCTACTAAAACTTCCAACGTACACAGCCTCTCCTGCTCAATCTGGCCAAAATTCACCAACGAAATTACGAACGTCCAGCGATTGCTCCTACACTAAAGGTGCCAGCCCTGAAAGCTCTTGCTGGTCCTCATCTCCCACTGGTAACCTCTCAAACGAACCACAAACACTTGGCCTCTGAACTTGTTTAGCCTACTAAAACTTCCAACGTACACAGCCTCTCCTGCTCAATCTGGCCAAAATTCAACACCGAAACTGTGAACGTCCAGCGATTGCTCCTACACTAAAGGTGCCAGCCCTGAAAGCTCTTGCTGGTCCTCATCTCCCACTGGTAACCTCTCAAACGAACCACAAACACTTGGCCTCTGAACTTGTTTAGCCTACTAAAACTTCCAACGTACACAGCCTCTCCTGCTCAATCTGGCCAAAATTCAACACCGACATTGCGAACGTCCAGGGATTGCTCCTACACTAAAGGTGCCAGCCCTGAAAGCTCTTGCTGGTCCTCATCTCCCACTGGTAACCTCTCAAACGAACCACAAACACTTGGCCTCTGAACTTGTTTAGCCTACTAAAACTTCCAACGTACACAGCCTCTCCTGCTCAATCTGGCCAGAGCTCAACACCGAAATTGCGAACGTCCAGGGATTGCTCCTACACTAAAGGTGCCAGACCTGAAAGCTCTTGCTGGTCCTCATCTCCCACTGGTAACCTCTCAAACGAACCACAAACACTTGGGCTCTGAAATTGTTTAGACACTCAAAGGTCCAGACGTATCATCGCTTCCTTTCGCTAATTCATGTCAGACCTCAACACCGAAATTACGAACGTCCAGCGATTGCTCCTACACTAAAGGTGCCAGCCCTGAAAGCTCTTGCTGGTCCTCATCTCCCACTGGTAACCTCTCAAACGAACCACAAACACTTGGCCTCTGAACTTGTTTAGCCTACTAAAACTTCCAACGTACACAGCCTCTCCTGCTCAATCTGGCCAGAGCTCAACACCGACATTGCGAACGTCCAGCGATTGCTCCTACACTAAAGGTGCCAGCCCTGAAAGCTCTTGCTGGTCCTCATCTCCCACTGGTAACCTCTCAAACGAACCACAAACACTTGGGCTCTGAACTTGTTTAGCCTACTAAAACTTCCAACGTACACAGCCTCTCCTGCTCAATCTGGCCAGAGCTCAACACCGACATTGCGAACGTCCAGCGATTGCTCCTACACTAAAGATGCCAGCCCTGAAAGCTCTTGCTGGTCCTCATCTCCCACTGGTAACCTCTCAAACGAACCACAAACACTTGGCCTCTGAACTTGTTTAGCCTACTAAAACTTCCAACGTACACAGCCTCTCCTGCTCAATCTGTCCAGAGCTCAACACCGACATTGCGAACGTCCAGCGATTGCTCCTACACTAAAGGTGCCAGCCCTGAAAGCTCTTGCTGGTCCTCATCTCCCACTGGTAACCTCTCAAACGAACCACAAACACTTGGGCTCTGAACTTGTTTAGCCTACTAAAACTTCCAACGTACACAGCCTCTCCTGCTCAATCTGCCCAAAATCCAACACTGAAATTGCGAACGTCCAGCGATTGCTCCTACACTAAAGGTGCCAGCCCTGAAAGCTCTTGCTGGTCCTCATCTCCCACTGGTAACCTCTCAAACGAACCACAAACACTTGGGCTCTGAACTTGTTTAGCCTACTAAAACTTCCAACGTACACAGCCTCTCCTGCTCAATCTGGCCAGAGCTCAACACCGAAATTGCGAACGTCCAGCGATTGCTCCTACACTAAAGGTGCCAGCCCTGAAAGCTCTTGCTGGTCCTCATCTCCCACTGGTAACCTCTCAAACGAACCACAAACACTTGGGCTCTGAACTTGTTTAGCCTACTAAAACTTCCAACGTACACAGCCTCTCCTGCTCAATCTGGCCAGAGCTCAACACCGAAATTGCGAACGTCCAGGGATTGCTCCTACACTAAAGGTGCCAGCCCTGAAAGCTCTTGCTGGTCCTCATCTCCCACTGGTAACCTCTCAAACGAACCACAAACACTTGGGCTCTGAAATTGTTTAGACACTCAAGGGTCCAGACGTATCATCGCTTCCTTTCGCTAATTCACGTCAGACCTAAACACCGAAATTACGAACGTCCAGGGATTGCTCCTACACTAAAGGTGCCAGCCCTGAAAGCTCTTGCTGGTCCTCATCTCCCACTGGTAACCTCTCAAACGAACCACAAACACTTGGGCTCTGAACTTGTTTAGCCTACTAAAACTTCCAACGTACACAGCCTCTCCTGCTCAATCTGCCCAAAATCCAACACCGAAATTGCGAACGTCCAGCGATTGCTCCTACACTAAAGGTGCCAGCCCTGAAAGCTCTTGCTGGTCCTCATCTCCCACTGGCAACCTCTCAAATGAACCACAAACACTTGGCCTCTGAACTTGTTTAGCCTACTAAAACTTCCAACGTACACAGCCTCTCCTGCTCAATCTGGCCAAAATTCACCAACGAAATTACGAACGTCCAGCGATTGCTCCTACACTAAAGGTGCCAGCCCTGAAAGCTCTTGCTGGTCCTCATCTCCCACTGGTAACCTCTCAAACGAACCACAAACACTTGGGCTCTGAACTTGTTTAGCCTACTAAAACTTCCAACGTACACAGCCTCTCCTGCTCAATCTGGCCAGAGCTCAACACCGAAATTGCGAACGTCCAGCGATTGCTCCTACACTAAAGGTGCCAGCCCTGAAAGCTCTTGCTGGTCCTCATCTCCCACTGGTAACCTCTCAAACGAACCACAAACACTTGGCCTCTGAACTTGTTTAGCCTACTAAAACTTCCAACGTACACAGCCTCTCCTGCTCAATCTGGCCAAAATTCAACACCGACATTGCGAACGTCCAGCGATTGCTCCTACACTAAAGGTGCCAGCCCTGAAAGCTCTTGCTGGTCCTCATCTCCCACTGGGAACCTCTCAAACGAACCACAAACACTTGGGCTCTGAACTTGTTTAGCCTACTAAAACTTCCAACGTACACAGCCTCTCCTGCTCAATCTGGCCAGAGCTCAACACCGAAATTGCGAACGTCCAGGGATTGCTCCTACACTAAAGGTGCCAGACCTGAAAGCTCTTGCTGGTCCTCATCTCCCACTGGTAACCTCTCAAACGAACCACAAACACTTGGGCTCTGAAATTGTTTAGACACTCAAAGGTCCAGACGTATCATCGCTTCCTTTCGCTAATTCATGTCAGACCTCAACACCGAAATTACGAACGTCCAGCGATTGCTCCTACACTAAAGGTGCCAGCCCTGAAAGCTCTTGCTGGTCCTCATCTCCCACTGGTAACCTCTCAAACGAACCACAAACACTTGGCCTCTGAACTTGTTTAGCCTACTAAAACTTCCAATGTACACAGCCTCTCCTGCTCAATCTGGCCAGAGCTCAACACCGACATTGCGAACGTCCAGCGATTGCTCCTACACTAAAGGTGCCAGCCCTGAAAGCTCTTGCTGGTCCTCATCTCCCACTGGTAACCTCTCAAACGAACCACAAACACTTGGGCTCTGAACTTGTTTAGCCTACTAAAACTTCCAACGTACACAGCCTCTCCTGCTCAATCTGGCCAGAGCTCAACACCGAAATTGCGAACGTCCAGCGATTGCTCCTACACTAAAGATGCCAGCCCTGAAAGCTCTTGCTGGTCCTCATCTCCCAGTGGTAACCTCTCAAACGAACCACAAACACTTGGGCTCTGAACTTGTTTAGCCTACTAAAACTTCCAACGTACACAGCCTCTCCTGCTCAATCTGTCCAGAGCTCAACACCGACATTGCGAACGTCCAGCGATTGCTCCTACACTAAAGGTGCCAGCCCTGAAAGCTCTTGCTGGTCCTCATCTCCCACTGGTAACCTCTCAAACGAACCACAAACACTTGGGCTCTGAACTTGTTTAGCCTACTAAAACTTCCAACGTACACAGCCTCTCCTGCTCAATCTGCCCAAAATCCAACACTGAAATTGCGAACGTCCAGCGATTGCTCCTACACTAAAGGTGCCAGCCCTGAAAGCTCTTGCTGGTCCTCATCTCCCACTGGCAACCTCTCAAATGAACCACAAACACTTCGGCTCTGAACTTGTTTAGCCTACTAAAACTTCCAACGTACACAGCCTCTCCTGCTCAATCTGGCCAGAGCTCAACACCAAAATTGCGAACGTCCAGCGATTGCTCCTACACTAAAGGTGCCAGCCCTGAAAGCTCTTGCTGCTCCTCATCTCCCACTGGGAACCTCTCAAACGAACCACAAACACTTGGGCTCTGAACTTGTTTAGCCTACTAAAACTTCCAACGTACACAGCCTCTCCTGCTCAATCTGGCCAGAGCTCAACACCGAAATTGCGAACGTCCAGCGATTGCTCCTACACTAAAGGTGCCAGCCCTGAAAGCTCTTGCTGGTCCTCATCTCCCACTGGTAACCTCTCAAACGAACCACAAACACTTGGGCTCTGAAATTGTTTAGACACTCAAGGGTCCAGACGTATCATCGCTTCCTTTCGCTAATTCACGTCACACCTAAACACCGAAATTACGAACGTCCAGGGATTGCTCCTACACTAAAGGTGCCAGCCCTGAAAGCTCTTGCTGGTCCTCATCTCCCACTGGTAACCTCTCAAACGAACCACAAACACTTGGGCTCTGAACTTGTTTAGCCTACTAAAACTTCCAACGTACACAGCCTCTCCTGCTCAATCTGGCCAGAGCTCAACACCGAAATTGCGAACGTCCAGCGATTGCTCCTACACTAAAGGTGCCAGCCCTGAAAGCTCTTGCTGGTCCTCATCTCCCACTGGCAACCTCTCAAATGAACCACAAACACTTGGCCTCTGAACTTGTTTAGCCTACTAAAACTTCCAACGTACACAGCCTCTCCTGCTCAATCTGGCCAGAGCTCAACACCGACATTGCGAACGTCCAGCGATTGCTCCTACACTAAAGGTGCCAGCCCTGAAAGCTCTTGCTGGTCCTCATCTCCCACTGGTAACCTCTCAAACGAACCACAAACACTTGGGCTCTGAACTTGTTTAGCCTACTAAAACTTCCAACGTACACAGCCTCTCCTGCTCAATCTGCCCAAAATCCAACACTGAAATTGCGAACGTCCAGCGATTGCTCCTACACTAAAGGTGCCAGCCCTGAAAGCTCTTGCTGGTCCTCATCTCCCACTGGCAACCTCTCAAATGAACCACAAACACTTCGGCTCTGAACTTGTTTAGCCTACTAAAACTTCCAACGTACACAGCCTCTCCTGCTCAATCTGGCCAGAGCTCAACACCGACATTGCGAACGTCCAGCGATTGCTCCTACACTAAAGGTGCCAGCCCTGAAAGCTCTTGCTGGTCCTCATCTCCCACTGGTAACCTCTCAAACGAACCACAAACACTTGGGCTCTGAACTTGTTTAGCCTACTAAAACTTCCAACGTACACAGCCTCTCCTGCTCAATCTGGCCAGAGCTCAACACCGAAATTGCGAACGTCCAGCGATTGCTCCTACACTAAAGATGCCAGCCCTGAAAGCTCTTGCTGGTCCTCATCTCCCAGTGGTAACCTCTCAAACGAACCACAACACTTGGGCTCTGAACTTGTTTAGCCTACTAAAACTTCCAACGTACACAGCCTCTCCTGCTCAATCTGTCCAGAGCTCAACACCGACATTGCGAACGTCCAGCGATTGCTCCTACACTAAAGGTGCCAGCCCTGAAAGCTCTTGCTGGTCCTCATCTCCCACTGGTAACCTCTCAAACGAACCACAAACACTTGGGCTCTGAACTTGTTTAGCCTACTAAAACTTCCAACGTACACAGCCTCTCCTGCTCAATCTGCCCAAAATCCAACACTGAAATTGCGAACGTCCAGCGATTGCTCCTACACTAAAGGTGCCAGCCCTGAAAGCTCTTGCTGGTCCTCATCTCCCACTGGCAACCTCTCAAATGAACCACAAACACTTCGGCTCTGAACTTGTTTAGCCTACTAAAACTTCCAACGTACACAGCCTCTCCTGCTCAATCTGGCCAGAGCTCAACACCAAAATTGCGAACGTCCAGCGATTGCTCCTACACTAAAGGTGCCAGCCCTGAAAGCTCTTGCTGCTCCTCATCTCCCACTGGGAACCTCTCAAACGAACCACAAACACTTGGGCTCTGAACTTGTTTAGCCTACTAAAACTTCCAACGTACACAGCCTCTCCTGCTCAATCTGGCCAGAGCTCAACACCGAAATTGCGAACGTCCAGCGATTGCTCCTACACTAAAGGTGCCAGCCCTGAAAGCTCTTGCTGGTCCTCATCTCCCACTGGTAACCTCTCAAACGAACCACAAACACTTGGGCTCTGAAATTGTTTAGACACTCAAGGGTCCAGACGTATCATCGCTTCCTTTCGCTAATTCACGTCACACCTAAACACCGAAATTACGAACGTCCAGGGATTGCTCCTACACTAAAGGTGCCAGCCCTGAAAGCTCTTGCTGGTCCTCATCTCCCACTGGTAACCTCTCAAACGAACCACAAACACTTGGGCTCTGAACTTGTTTAGCCTACTAAAACTTCCAACGTACACAGCCTCTCCTGCTCAATCTGGCCAGAGCTCAACACCGAAATTGCGAACGTCCAGCGATTGCTCCTACACTAAAGGTGCCAGCCCTGAAAGCTCTTGCTGGTCCTCATCTCCCACTGGCAACCTCTCAAATGAACCACAAACACTTGGCCTCTGAACTTGTTTAGCCTACTAAAACTTCCAACGTACACAGCCTCTCCTGCTCAATCTGGCCAGAGCTCAACACCGACATTGCGAACGTCCAGCGATTGCTCCTACACTAAAGGTGCCAGCCCTGAAAGCTCTTGCTGGTCCTCATCTCCCACTGGTAACCTCTCAAACGAACCACAAACACTTGGGCTCTGAACTTGTTTAGCCTACTAAAACTTCCAACGTACACAGCCTCTCCTGCTCAATCTGGCCAGAGCTCAACACCGAAATTGCGAACGTCCAGCGATTGCTCCTACACTAAAGGTGCCAGCCCTGAAAGCTCTTGCTGGTCCTCATCTCCCACTGGTAACCTCTCAAACGAAGCACAAACACTTGGGCTCTGAACTTGTTTAGCCTACTAAAACTTCCAACGTACACAGCCTCTCCTGCTCAATCTGGCCAAAATTCACCAACGAAATTACGAACGTCCAGCGATTGCTCCTACACTAAAGGTGCCAGCCCTGAAAGCTCTTGCTGGTCCTCATCTCCCACTGGTAACCTCTCAAACGAACCACAAACACTTGGGCTCTGAACTTGTTTAGCCTACTAAAACTTCCAACGTACACAGCCTCTCCTGCTCAATCTGGACAAAATTCAACACCGACATTGCGAACGTCCAGCGATTGCTCCTACACTAAAGGTGCCAGCCCTGAAAGCTCTTGCTGGTCCTCATCTCCCACTGGTAACCTCTCAAACGAACCACAAACACTTGGGCTCTGAACTTGTTTAGCCTACTAAAACTCCAACGTACACAGCCTCTCCTGCTCAATCTGGCCAGAGCTCAACACCGAAATTGCGAACGTCCAGGGATTGCTCCTACACTAAAGGTGCCAGCCCTGAAAGCTCTTGCTGGTCCTCATCTCCCACTGGTAACCTCTCAAACGAACCACAAACACTTGGGCTCTGAAATTGTTTAGACACTCAAAGGTCCAGACGTATCATCGCTTCCTTTCGCTAATTCACGTCAGACCTCAACACCGAAATTACGAACGTCCAGCGATTGCTCCTACACTAAAGGTGCCAGCCCTGAAAGCTCTTGCTGGTCCTCATCTCCCACTGGTAACCTCTCAAACGAACCACAAACACTTGGCCTCTGAACTTGTTTAGCCTACTAAAACTTCCAACGTACACAGCCTCTCCTGCTCAATCTGGCCAGAGCTCAACACCGACATTGCGAACGTCCAGCGATTGCTCCTACACTAAAGGTGCCAGCCCTGAAAGCTCTTGCTGGTCCTCATCTCCCACTGGTAACCTCTCAAACGAACCACAAACACTTGGGCTCTGAACTTGTTTAGCCTACTAAAACTTCCAACGTACACAGCCTCTCCTGCTCAATCTGCCCAAAATCCAACACTGAAATTGCGAACGTCCAGCGATTGCTCCTACACTAAAGGTGCCAGCCCTGAAAGCTCTTGCTGGTCCTCATCTCCCACTGGCAACCTCTCAAATGAACCACAAACACTTGGGCTCTGAACTTGTTTAGCCTACTAAAACTTCCAACGTACACAGCCTCTCCTGCTCAATCTGGCCAGAGCTCAACACCAAAATTGCGAACGTCCAGCGATTGCTCCTACACTAAAGGTGCCAGCCCTGAAAGCTCTTGCTGGTCCTCATCTCCCACTGGGAACCTCTCAAACGAACCACAAACACTTGGGCTCTGAACTTGTTTAGCCTACTAAAACTTCCAACGTACACAGCCTCTCCTGCTCAATCTGGCCAGAGCTCAACACCGAAATTGCGAACGTCCAGCGATTGCTCCTACACTAAAGGTGCCAGCCCTGAAAGCTCTTGCTGGTCCTCATCTCCCACTGGTAACCTCTCAAACGAACCACAAACACTTGGGCTCTGAACTTGTTTAGCCTACTAAAACTTCCAACGTACACAGCCTCTCCTGCTCAATCTGGCCAGAGCTCAACACCGAAATTGCGAACGTCCAGGGATTGCTCCTACACTAAAGGTGCCAGCCCTGAAAGCTCTTGCTGGTCCTCATCTCCCACTGGTAACCTCTCAAACGAACCACAAACACTTGGGCTCTGAAATTGTTTAGACACTCAAGGGTCCAGACGTATCATCGCTTCCTTTCGCTAATTCACGTCAGACCTAAACACCGAAATTACGAACGTCCAGGGATTGCTCCTACACTAAAGGTGCCAGCCCTGAAAGCTCTTGCTGGTCCTCATCTCCCACTGGTAACCTCTCAAACGAAACCACAAACACTTGGCTCTGAACTTGTTTAGCCTACTAAAACTTCCAACGTACACAGCCTCTCCTGCTCAATCTGCCCAAAATCCAACACCGAAATTGCGAACGTCCAGCGATTGCTCCTACACTAAAGGTGCCAGCCCTGAAAGCTCTTGCTGGTCCTCATCTCCCACTGGCAACCTCTCAAATGAACCACAAACACTTGGCCTCTGAACTTGTTTAGCCTACTAAAACTTCCAACGTACACAGCCTCTCCTGCTCAATCTGGCCAGAGCTCAACACCGACATTGCGAACGTCCAGCGATTGCTCCTACACTAAAGGTGCCAGCCCTGAAAGCTCTTGCTGGTCCTCATCTCCCACTGGTAACCTCTCAAACGAACCACAAACACTTGGCCTCTGAACTTGTTTAGCCTACTAAAACTTCCAACGTACACAGCCTCTCCTGCTCAATCTGGCCAGAGCTCAACACCGAAATTGCGAACGTCCAGCGATTGCTCCTACACTAAAGGTGCCAGCCCTGAAAGCTCTTGCTGGTCCTCATCTCCCACTGGTAACCTCTCAAACGAACCACAAACACTTGGGCTCTGAACTTGTTTAGCCTACTAAAACTTCCAACGTACACAGCCTCTCCTGCTCAATCTGGCCAAAATTCACCAACGAAATTACGAACGTCCAGCGATTGCTCCTACACTAAAGGTGCCAGCCCTGAAAGCTCTTGCTGGTCCTCATCTCCCACTGGTAACCTCTCAAACGAACCACAAACACTTGGCCTCTGAACTTGTTTAGCCTACTAAAACTTCCAACGTACACAGCCTCTCCTGCTCAATCTGGCCAAAATTCAACACCGACATTGCGAACGTCCAGCGATTGCTCCTACACTAAAGGTGCCAGCCCTGAAAGCTCTTGCTGGTCCTCATCTCCCACTGGTAACCTCTCAAACGAACCACAAACACTTGGGGCTCTGAACTTGTTTAGCCTACTAAAACTTCCAACGTACACAGCCTCTCCTGCTCAATCTGGCCAGAGCTCAACACCGAAATTGCGAACGTCCAGGGATTGCTCCTACACTAAAGGTGCCAGCCCTGAAAGCTCTTGCTGGTCCTCATCTCCCACTGGTAACCTCTCAAACGAACCACAAACACTTGGGCTCTGAAATTGTTTAGACACTCAAAGGTCCAGACGTATCATCGCTTCCTTTCGCTAATTCACGTCAGACCTCAACACCGAAATTGCGAACGTCCAGCGATTGCTCCTACACTAAAGGTGCCAGCCCTGAAAGCTCTTGCTGGTCCTCATCTCCCACTGGTAACCTCTCAAACGAACCACAAACACTTGGGCTCTGAACTTGTTTAGCCTACTAAAAACTTCCAACGTACACAGCCTCTCCTGCTCAATCTGGCCAGAGCTCAACACCGACATTGCGAACGTCCAGCGATTGCTCCTACACTAAAGGTGCCAGCCCTGAAAGCTCTTGCTGGGCCTCATCTCCCACTGGTAACCTCTCAAACGAACCACAAACACTTGGGCTCTGAACTTGTTTAGCCTACTAAAACTTCCAACGTACACAGCCTCTCCTGCTCAATCTGGCCAGAGCTCAACACCGAAATTGCGAACGTCCAGCGATTGCTCCTACACTAAAGGTGCCAGCCCTGAAAGCTCTTGCTGGTCCTCATCTCCCACTGGTAACCTCTCAAACGAACCACAAAACACTTGGGCTCTGAACTTGTTTAGCCTACTAAAACTTCCAACGTACACAGCCTCTCCTGCTCAATCTGGCCAAAATTCACCAACGAAATTGTGAACGTCCAGCGATTGCTCCTACACTAAAGGTGCCAGCCCTGAAAGCTCTTGCTGGTCCTCATCTCCCACTGGTAACCTCTCAAACGAACCGCAAACACTTGGGCTCTGAACTTGTTTAGCCTACTAAAACTTCCAACGTACACAGCCTCTCCTGCTCAATCTGCCCAAAATCCAACACCGAAATTGCGAACGTCCAGCGATTGCTCCTACACTAAAGGTGCCAGCCCTGAAAGCTCTTGCTGGTCCTCATCTCCCACTGGTAACCTCTCAAATGAACCACAAACACTTGGGCTCTGAACTTGTTTAGCCTACTAAAACTTCCAACGTACACAGCCTCTCCTGCTCAATCTGGCCAGAGCTCAACACCGAAATTGCGAACGTCCAGCGATTGCTCCTACACTAAAGGTGCCAGCCCTGAAAGCTCTTGCTGGTCCTCATCTCCCACTGGTAACCTCTCAAACGAACCACAAACACTTGGGCTCTGAACTTGTTTAGCCTACTAAAACTTCCAACGTACACAGCCTCTCCTGCTCAATCTGGCCAAAAATTCACCAACGAAATTACGAACGTCCAGCGATTGCTCCTACACTAAAGGTGCCAGCCCTGAAAGCTCTTGCTGGTCCTCATCTCCCACTGGTAACCTCTCAAACGAACCACAAACACTTGGGCTCTGAACTTGTTTAGCCTACTAAAACTTCCAACGTACACAGCCTCTCCTGCTCAATCTCGCCAAAATTCAACACCGAAATTGCGAACGTCCAGCGATTGCTCCTACACTAAAGGTGCCAGCCCTGAAAGCTCTTGCTGGTCCTCATCTCCCACTGGTAACCTCTCAAACGAACCACAAACACTTGGGCTCTGAACTTGTTTAGCCTACTAAAACTTCCAACGTACACAGCCTCTCCTGCTCAATCTGGCCAGAGCTCAACACCGAAATGCGAACGTCCAGGGATTGCTCCTACTCTAAAGGTGCCAGCCCTGAAAGCTCTTGCTGGTCCTCATCTCCCACTGGTAACCTCTCAAACGAACCACAAACACTTGGGCTCTGAACTTGTTTAGCCTACTAAAACTTCCAACGTACACAGCCTCTCTGCTCAATCTGGCCAGAGCTCAACACCGAAATTACGAACGTCCAGCGATTGCTCCTACACTAAAGGTGCCAGCCCTGAAAGCTCTTGCTGGTCCTCATCTCCCACTGGTAACCTCTCAAACGAACCACAAACACTTGGGCTCTGAACTTGTTTAGCCTACTAAAACTTCCAACGTACACAGCCTCTCCTGCTCAATCTGCCCAAAATCCAACACTGAAATTGCGAACGTCCAGCGATTGCTCCTACACTAAAGGTGCCAGCCCTGAAAGCTCTTGCTGGTCCTCATCTCCCACTGGCAACCTCTCAAATGAACCACAAACACTTGGGCTCTGAACTTGTTTAGCCTACTAAAACTTCCAACGTACACAGCCTCTCCTGCTCAATCTGGCCAGAGCTCAACACCGACATTGCGAACGTCCAGCGATTGCTCCTACACTAAAGGTGCCAGCCCTGAAAGCTCTTGCTGGTCCTCATCTCCCACTGGTAACCCTCTCAAACGAACCACAAACACTTGGGCTCTGAACTTGTTTAGCCTACTAAAACTTCCAACGTACACAGCCTCTCCTGCTCAATCTGGCCAGAGCTCAACACCGAAATTGCGAACGTCCAGCGATTGCTCCTACACTAAAGGTGCCAGCCCTGAAAGCTCTTGCTGGTCCCTCATCTCCCCACTGGTAACCTCTCAAACGAACCACAAACACTTGGGCTCTGAACTTGTTTAGCCTACTAAAACTTCCAACGTACACAGCCTCTCCTGCTCAATCTGGCCAGAGCTCAACACCGAAATTGCGAACGTCCAGGGATTGCTCCTACACTAAAGGTGCCAGCCCTGAAAGCTCTTGCTGGTCCTCATCTCCCACTGGTAACCTCTCAAACGAACCACAAACACTTGGGCTCTGAAATTGTTTAGACACTCAAAAGGTCCAGGACGTATCATCGCTTCCTTTCGCTAATTCACGTCAGACCTCAACACCGACATTGCGAACGTCCAGCGATTGCTCCTACACTAAAGGTGCCAGCCCTGAAAGCTCTTGCTGGTCCTCATCTCCCACTGGTAACCTCTCAAACGAACCCACAAACACTTGGGCTCTGAACTTGTTTAGCCTACTAAAACTTCCAACGTACACAGCCTCTCCTGCTCAATCTGTCCAAAATTCAACACCGACATTGCGAACGTCCAGCGATTGCTCCTACACTAAAGGTGCCAGCCCTGAAAGGCTCTTGCTGGTCCTCATCTCCCACTGGTAACCTCTCAAACGAACCCACAAACACTTGGGCTCTGAAATTGTTTAGACACTCAAAGGTCCAGACGTATCATCGCTTCCTTTCGCTAATTCACGTCAGACCTCAACACCGAAATTACGAACGTCCAGGGATTGCTCCTACACTAAAGGTGCCAGCCCTGAAAGCTCTTGCTGGTCCTCATCTCCCACTGGTAACCTCTCAAAACGAACCACAAACACTTGGGCTCTGAACTTGTTTAGCCTACTAAAACTTCCAACGTACACAGCCTCTCCTGCTCAATCTGCCCAAAATCCAACACCGAAATTGCGAACGTCCAGCGATTGCTCCTACACTAAAGGTGCCAGCCCTGAAAGCTCA
>NW_026777152.1:0-28481 GCF_030936135.1 Gavia stellata
TAGGTGCCAGCCCTGAAAGCTCTTGCTGGTCCTCATCTCCCACTGGTAACCTCTCAAACGAACCACAAACACTTGGGCTCTGAACTTGTTTAGCCTACTAAAACTTCCAACGTACACAGCCTCTCCTGCTCAATCTGGCCAAAATTCACCAACGAAATTGCGAACGTCCAGCGATTGCTCCTACACTAAAGGTGCCAGCCCTGAAAGCTCTTGCTGCTCCTCATCTCCCACTGGTAACCTCTCCAACGAACTACAAACACTTGGGCTCTGAACTTGTTTAGCCTACTAAAACTTCCAACGTACACAGCCTCTCCTGCTCAATCTGGCCAGAGCTCAACACCGAAATTGCGAACGTCCAGCGATTGCTCCTACACTAAAGGTGCCAGCCCTGAAAGCTCTTGCTGGTCCTCATCTCCCATTGGTAACCTCTCAAACGAACCACAAACACTTGGGCTCTGAACTTGTTTAGCCTACTAAAACTTCCAACGTACACAGCCTCTCCTGCTCAATCTGTCCAAAAATTCACCAATGAAATTGCGAACGTCCAGTGATTGCTCCTACACTAATGGTGCCAGCCCTGAAAGCTCTTGCTGGTCCTCATCTCCACTGGTCACCTCTCAAACGAACCACAAACACTTGGCCTCTGAACTTGTTTAGCCTACTAAAACTTCCAACGTACACAGCCTCTCCTGCTCAATCTGGCCAGAGCTCAACACCGAAATTGCGAACGTCCAGCGATTGCTCCTACACTAAAGGTGCCAGCCCTGAAAGCTCTTGCTGCTCCTCATCTCCCACTGGTAACCTCTCAAACGAACCACAAACACTTGGCCTCTGAACTTGTTTAGCCTACTAAAACTTCAACGTACACAGCCTCTCCTGCTCAATCTGGCCAGAGCTCAACACCGAAATTGCGAACGTCCAGCGATTGCTCCTACACTAAAGGTGCCAGCCCTGAAAGCTCTTGCTGCTCCTCATCTCCCACTGCTAACCTCTCAAACGAACCACAAACACTTGGGCTCTGAACTTGTTTAGCCTACTAAAACTTCCAACGTACACAGCCTGTCCTGCTCAATCTGGCCAAAATTCACCCACCGAAATTGCGAACGTCCAGCGATTGCTCCTACACTAAAGGTGCCAGCCCTGAAAAGCTCTTGCTGGTCCTCATCTCCCACTGGTAACCTCTCAAACGAACCACAAACACTTGGCCTCTGAACTTGTTTAGCCTACTAAAACTTCCAACGTACACAGCGTCTCCTGCTCAATCTGGCCAAAATTCAACACCGAAATTGCGAACGTCCAGCGATTGCTCCTACACTAAAGGTGCCAGCCCTGAGAGCTCTTGCTGGTCCTCATCTCCCACTGGTACCCTCTCAAACGAACCACAAACACTTGGCCTCTGACCTTGTTTAGGCTACTAAAACTTCCAACGTACACAGCCTCTCCTGCTCAATCTGGCCAGAGCTCAACACCGAAATTGCGAACGTCCAGCGATTGCTCCTACACTAATGGTGCCAGCCCTGAGAGCTCTTGCTGCTCCTCATCTCCCACTGGTAACCTCTCAAACGAACCACAAACACTTGGGCTCTGAACTTGTTTAGCCTACTAAAACTTCCAACGTACACAGCCTCTCCTGCTCAATCTGGCGCAAAATTCACCAACGAAATTGCGAACGTCCAGCGATTGCTCCTACACTAAAGGTGCCAGCCCTGAAAGCTCTTGCTGGTCCTCATCTCCCACTGGTAACCTCTCCAACGAACTACAAACACTTGGGCTCTGAACTTGTTTAGGCTACTAAAACTTCAACGTGCACAGCCTCTCCTGCTCAATCTGGCCAGAGCTCAACACCGAAATTGCGAACGTCCAGCGATTGCTCCTACACTAAGGTCCAGCCTGAGTGCGCCTGAGTTGCTCTTTGCTGGTCCTCCATCTCCCACTGGTACCCTCTCAAACGAACCACAAACACTTGGCCTCTGAACTTGTTTAGCCTACTAAAACTTCCAACGTACACAGCCTCTCCTGCTCAATCTGGCCAGAGCTCAACACCGAAATTGCGAACGTCCAGCGATTGCTCCTACACTAATGGTGCCAGCCCTGAGAGCTCTTGCTGCTCCTCATCTCCCACTGGTAACCTCTCAAACGAACCACAAACACTTGGGCTCTGAACTTGTTTAGCCTACTAAAACTTCCAACGTACACAGCCTCTCCTGCTCAATCTGGCCAAAATTCACCAACGAAATTGCGAACGTCCAGCGATTGCTCCTACACTAAAGGTGCCAGCCCTGAAAGCTCTTGCTGGTCCTCATCTCCCACTGGTAACCTCTCCAACGAACTACAAACACTTGGGCTCTGAACTTGTTTAGGCTACTAAAACTTCCAACGTGCACAGCCTCTCCTGCTCAATCTGGCCAGAGCTCAACACCGAAATTGCGAACGTCCAGCGATTGCTCCTACACTAAAGGTGCCAGCCCTGAAAGCTCTTGCTGGTCCTTCCCAATCTCCCATTGGTAACCTCTCAAACGAACCACAAACACTTGGCCTCTGAACTTGTTTAGCCTACTAAAACTTCCAAACGTACACAGCCTCTCCTGCTCAATCTGTCCAAAAATTCACCAACGAAATTGCGAACGTCCAGCGATTGCTCCTACACTAATGGTGCCAGCCCTGAAAGCTCTTGCTGGTCCTCATCTCCCACTGGTCACCTCTCAAACGAACCACAAACACTTGGGCTCTGAACTTGTTTAGCTACTAAAACTTCCAACGTACACAGCCTCTCCTGCTCAATCTGGCCAGAGCTCAACACCGAAATTGCGAACGTCCAGCGATTGCTCCTACACTAAAGGTGCCAGCCCTGAAAGCTCTTGCTGCTCCTCATCTCCCACTGGTAACCTCTCAAACGAACCACAAACACTTGGGCTCTCAACTTGTTTAGCCTACTAAAACTTCCAACCTACACAGCCTCTCCTGCTCAATCTGGCCAGAGCTCAACACCGAATTTGCGAACGTCCAGCGATTGCTCCTACACTAAAGGTGCCAGCCCTGAAAGCTCTTGCTGGTCCTCATCTCCCACTGGTAACCTCTCAAACGAACCACAAACACTTGGGCTCTGAACTTGTTTAGCCTACTAAAACTTCCAACGTACACAGCCTCTACTGCTCAATCTGGCCAAAATTCACCAACGAAATTGCGAACGTCCAGCGATTGCTCCTACACTAAAGGTGCCAGCCCTGAAAGCTCTTGCTGCTCCTCATCTCCCACTGGTAACCTCTCCAACGAACTACAAACACTTGGGCTCTGAACTTGTTTAGCCTACTAAAACTTCCAACGTACACAGCCTCTCCTGCTCAATCTGGCCAGAGCTCAACACCGAAATTGCGAACGTCCAGCGATTGCTCCTACACTAAAGGTGCCAGCCCTGAAAGCTCTTGCTGGTCCTCATCTCCCATTGGTAACCTCTCAAACGAACCACAAACACTTGGCCTCTGAACTTGTTTAGCCTACTAAAACTTCCAACGTACACAGCCTCTCCTGCTCAATCTGGCCAAAAATTCACCAACGAAATTGCGAACGTCCAGCGATTGCTCCTACACTAATGGTGCCAGCCCTGAAAGCTCTTGCTGGTCCTCATCTCCCACTGGTCACCTCTCAAACGAACCACAAACACTTGGCCTCTGAACTTGTTTAGCCTACTAAAAACTTCCAACGTACACAGCCTCTCCTGCTCAATCTGGCCAGAGCTCAACACCGAAATTGCGAACGTCCAGCGATTGCTCCTACACTAAAGGTGCCAGCCCTGAAAGCTCTTGCTGCTCCTCATCTCCCACTGGTAACCTCTCAAACGAACCACAAACACTTGGCCTCTGAACTTGTTTAGCCTACTAAAACTTCCAACGTACACAGCCTCTCCTGCTCAATCTGGCCAGAGCTCAACACCGAAATTGCGAACGTCCAGCGATTGCTCCTACACTAAAGGTGCCAGCCCTGAAAGCTCTTGCTGCTCCTCATCTCCCACTGCTAACCTCTCAAACGAACCACAAACACTTGGGCTCTGAACTTGTTTAGCCTACTAAAACTTCCAACGTACACAGCCTGTCCTGCTCAATCTGGCCAAAATTCACCACCGAAATTGCGAACGTCCAGCGATTGCTCCTACACTAAAGGTGCCAGCCCTGAAAGCTCTTGCTGGTCCTCATCTCCCACTGGTAACCTCTCAAACGAACCACAAACACTTGGCCTCTGAACTTGTTTAGCCTACTAAAACTTCCAACGTACACAGCCTCTCCTGCTCAATCTGGCCAAAATTCAACACCGAAATTGCGAACGTCCAGCGATTGCTCCTACACTAAAGGTGCCAGCCTGAAAGCTCTTGCTGGTCCTCATCTCCCACTGGTACCCTCTCAAACGAACCACAAACACTTGGCCTCTGAACTTGTTTAGCCTACTAAAACTTCCAACGTACACAGCCTCTCCTGCTCAATCTGGCCAGAGCTCAACACCGAAATTGCGAACGTCCAGCGATTGCTCCTACACTAATGGTGCCAGCCCTGAGAGCTCTTGCTGCTCCTCATCTCCACTGGTAACCTCTCAAACGAACCACAAACACTTGGGCTCTGAACTTGTTTAGCCTACTAAAACTTCCAACGTACACAGCCTCTCCTGCTCAATCTGGCCAAAATTCACCAACGAAATTGCGAACGTCCAGCGATTGCTCCTACACTAAAGGTGCCAGCCCTGAAAGCTCTTGCTGGTCCTCATCTCCCACTGGTAACCTCTCCAACGAACTACAAACACTTGGGCTCTGAACTTGTTTAGGCTACTAAAACTTCCAACGTGCACAGCCTCTCCTGCTCAATCTGGCCAGAGCTCAACACCGAAATTGCGAACGTCCAGCGATTGCTCCTACACTAAAGGTGCCAGCCCTGAAAGCTCTTGCTGGTCCTCATCTCCCATTGGTAACCTCTCAAACGAACCACAAACACTTGGGCTCTGAACTTGTTTAGCCTACTAAAACTTCCAACGTACACAGCCTCTCCTGCTCAATCTGTCCAAAAATTCACCAACGAAATTGCGAACGTCCAGCGATTGCTCCTACACTAATGGTGCCAGCCCTGAAAGCTCTTGCTGGTCCTCATCTCCCACTGGTAACCTCTCAAACGAACCACAAACACTTGGCCTCTGAACTTGTTTAGCCTACTAAAACTTCCAACGTACACAGCCTCTCCTGCTCAATCTGGCCAGAGCTCAACACCGAAATTGCGAACGTCCAGCGATTGCTCCTACACTAAAGGTGCCAGCCCTGAAAGCTCTTGCTGCTCCTCATCTCCCACTGGTAACCTCTCAAACGAACCACAAACACTTGGGCTCTGAACTTGTTTAGCCTACTAAAACTTCCAACCTACACAGCCTCTCCTGCTCAATCTGGCCAGAGCTCAACACCGAATTTGCGAACGTCCAGCGATTGCTCCTACACTAAAGGTGCCAGCCCTGAAAGCTCTTGCTGGTCCTCATCTCCCACTGGTAACCTCTCAAACGAACCACAAACACTTGGGCTCTGAACTTGTTTAGCCTACTAAAACTTCCAACGTACACAGCCTCTCCTGCTCAATCTGGCCAAAATTCACCAACGAAATTGCGAACGTCCAGCGATTGCTCCTACACTAATGGTGCCAGCCCTGAAAGCTCTTGCTGGTCCTCATCTCCCACTGGTAACCTCTCAAACGAACCACAAACACTTGGCCTCTGACCTTGTTTAGGCTACTAAAACTTCCAACGTACACAGCCTCTCCTGCTCAATCTGGCCAAAATTCAACACCGAAATTGCGAACGTCCAGCGATTGCTCCTACACTAATGGTGCCAGCCCTGAAAGCTCTTGCTGGTCCTCATCTCCCACTGGTAACCTCTCAAACGAACCACAAACACTTGGGCTCTGAACTTGTTTAGCCTACTAAAACTTCCAATGTACACAGCCTCTCCTGCTCAATCTGGCCAAAATTCAACACCGAAATTGCCAAAGTCCAGCGATTGCTCCTACACTAAAGGTGCCAGCCCTGAAAGCTCTTGCTGGTCCTCATCTCCCACTGGTAACCTCTCAAACGAACCACAAACACTTGGGCTCTGAACTTGTTTAGCCTACTAAAACTTCCAACGTACACAGCCTCTCCTGCTCAATCTG
Organism: Gavia stellata; assembly: GCF_030936135.1. Lineage (NCBI taxonomy): Eukaryota > Metazoa > Chordata > Aves > Gaviiformes > Gaviidae > Gavia > Gavia stellata. The sequence continues at coordinate 6,171 of NW_026777152.1, forward strand.
GCCAGAGCTCAACACCGAAATTGCGAACGTCCAGCGATTGCTCCTACACTAAAGGTGCCAGCCCTGAAAGCTCTTGCTGGTCCTCATCTCCCACTGGTAACCTCTCCAACGAACCACAAACACCTGGCCTCTGAACTTGTTTAGCCTACTAAAACTTCCAACGTACACAGCCTCTCCTGCTCAATCTGGCCAGAGCTCAACACCGAAATTGCGAACGTCCAGCGATTGCTCCTACACTAAAGGTGCCAGCCCTGAAAGCTCTTGCTGCTCCTCATCTCCCACTGGTAACCTCTCAAACGAACCACAAACACTTGGCCTCTGAACTTGTTTAGCCTACTAAAACTTCCAACGTACACAGCCTCTCCTGCTCAATCTGGCCAGAGCTCAACACCGAAACTGCGAACGTCCAGCGATTGCTCCTACACTAAAGGTGCCAGCCCTGAAAGCTCTTGCTGCTCCTCATCTCCCACTGGTAACCTCTGAAACGAACCACAAACACTTGGCCTCTGAACTTGTTTAGCCTACTAAAACTTCCAACGTACACAGCCTCTCCTGCTCAATCTGGCCAGAGCTCAACACCGAAATTGCGAACGTCCAGCGATTGCTCCTACACTAATGGTGCCAGCCCTGAAAGCTCTTGCTGGTCCTCATCTCCCACTGGTAACCGCTCAAACGAACCACAAACACTTGGGCTCTGAACTTGTTTAGCCTACTAAAACTTCCAACGTACACAGCCTCTCCTGCTCAATCTGGCCAGAGCTCAACACCGAAATTGCGAACGTCCAGCGATTGCTCCTACACTAAAGGTGCCAGCCCTGAAAGCTCTTGCTGCTCCTCATCTCCCACTGGTAACCTCTCAAACGAACCACAAACACTTGGGCTCTGAACTTGTTTAGCCTACTAAAACTTCCAACGTACACAGACTCTCCTGCTCAATCTGGCCAAAATTCAACACCGAAATTGCGAACGTCCAGCGATTGCTCCTACACTAAAGGTGCCAGCCCTGAAAGCTCTTGCTGGTCCTCATCTCCCACTGGTAACCTCTCAAACGAACCACAAACACTTGGGCTCTGAACTTGTTTAGCCTACTAAAACTTCCAACGTACACAGCCTCTCCTGCTCAATCTGGCCAGAGCTCAACACCGAAATTGCCAACGTCCAGCGATTGCTCCTACACTAAAGGTGCCAGCCCTGAAAGCTCTTGCTGCTCCTCATCTCCCACTGGTAACCTCTCAAACGAACCACAAACACTTGGCCTCTGAACTTGTTTAGCCTACTAAAACTTCCAACGTACACAGCCTCTCCTGCTCAATCTGGCCAGAGCTCAACACCGAAACTGCGAACGTCCAGCGATTGCTCCTACACTAAAGGTGCCAGCCCTGAAAGCTCTTGCTGCTCCTCATCTCCCACTGGTAACCTCTCAAACGAACCACAAACACTTGGGCTCTGAACTTGTTTAGCCTACTAAAACTTCCAACGTACACAGCCTCTCCTGCTCAATCTGGCCAAAATTCAACACCGAAATTGCGAACGTCCAGCGATTGCTCCTACACTAAAGGTGCCAGCCCTGAAAGCTCTTGCTGGTCCTCATCTCCCACTGGTAACCTCTCAAACGAACCACAAACACTTGGCCTCTGAACTTGTTTAGCCTACTAAAACTTCCAACGTACACAGCCTCTCCTGCTCAATCTGGCCAGAGCTCAACACCGAAACTGCGAACGTCCAGCGATTCCTCCTACACTAAAGGTGCCAGCCCTGAAAGCTCTTGCTGGTCCTCATCTCCCACTGGTAACCTCTGAAACGAACCACAAACACTTGGCCTCTGAACTTGTTTAGCCTACTAAAACTTCCAACGTACACAGCCTCTCCTGCTCAATCTGGCCAGAGCTCAACACCGAAATTGCGAACGTCCAGCGATTGCTCCTACACTAATGGTGCCAGCCCTGAAAGCTCTTGCTGGTCCTCATCTCCCACTGGTAACCGCTCAAACGAACCACAAACACTTGGGCTCTGAACTTGTTTAGCCTACTAAAACTTCCAACGTACACAGCCTCTCCTGCTCAATCTGGCCAGAGCTCAACACCGAAATTGCGAACGTCCAGCGATTGCTCCTACACTAAAGGTGCCAGCCCTGAAAGCTCTTGCTGCTCCTCATCTCCCACTGGTAACCTCTCAAACGAACCACAAACACTTGGGCTCTGAACTTGTTTAGCCTACTAAAACTTCCAACGTACACAGACTCTCCTGCTCAATCTGGCCAAAATTCACCACCGAAATTGCGAACGTCCAGCGATTGCTCCTACACTAAAGGTGCCAGCCCTGAAAGCTCTTGCTGGTCCTCATCTCCCACTGGTAACCTCTCAAACGAACCACAAACACTTGGGCTCTGAACTTGTTTAGCCTACTAAAACTTCCAACGTACACAGCCTCTCCTGCTCAATCTGGCCAGAGCTCAACACCGAAATTGCCAACGTCCAGCGATTGCTCCTACACTAAAGGTGCCAGCCCTGAAAGCTCTTGCTGCTCCTCATCTCCCACTGGTAACCTCTCAAACGAACCACAAACACTTGGCCTCTGAACTTGTTTAGCCTACTAAAACTTCCAACGTACACAGCCTCTCCTGCTCAATCTGGCCAGAGCTCAACACCGAAACTGCGAACGTCCAGCGATTGCTCCTACACTAAAGGTGCCAGCCCTGAAAGCTCTTGCTGGTCCTCATCTCCCACTGGTAACCTCTCAAACGAACCACAAACACTTGGGCTCTGAACTTGTTTAGCCTACTAAAACTTCCAACGTACACAGCCTCTCCTGCTCAATCTGGCCAGAGCTCAACACCGAAATTGCGAACGTCCAGCGATTGCTCCTACACTAAAGGTGCCAGCCCTGAAAGCTCTTGCTGGTCCTCATCTCCCACTGGTAACCTCTCCAACGAACCACAAACACCTGGCCTCTGAACTTGTTTAGCCTACTAAAACTTCCAACGTACACAGCCTCTCCTGCTCAATCTGGCCAGAGCTCAACACCGAAATTGCGAACGTCCAGCGATTGCTCCTACACTAAAGGTGCCAGCCCTGAAAGCTCTTGCTGCTCCTCATCTCCCACTGGTAACCTCTCAAACGAACCACAAACACTTGGCCTCTGAACTTGTTTAGCCTACTAAAACTTCCAACGTACACAGCCTCTCCTGCTCAATCTGGCCAGAGCTCAACACCGAAACTGCGAACGTCCAGCGATTGCTCCTACACTAAAGGTGCCAGCCCTGAAAGCTCTTGCTGCTCCTCATCTCCCACTGGTAACCTCTGAAACGAACCACAAACACTTGGCCTCTGAACTTGTTTAGCCTACTAAAACTTCCAACGTACACAGCCTCTCCTGCTCAATCTGGCCAGAGCTCAACACCGAAATTGCGAACGTCCAGCGATTGCTCCTACACTAATGGTGCCAGCCCTGAAAGCTCTTGCTGGTCCTCATCTCCCACTGGTAACCGCTCAAACGAACCACAAACACTTGGGCTCTGAACTTGTTTAGCCTACTAAAACTTCCAACGTACACAGCCTCTCCTGCTCAATCTGGCCAGAGCTCAACACCGAAATTGCGAACGTCCAGCGATTGCTCCTACACTAAAGGTGCCAGCCCTGAAAGCTCTTGCTGCTCCTCATCTCCCACTGGTAACCTCTCAAACGAACCACAAACACTTGGGCTCTGAACTTGTTTAGCCTACTAAAACTTCCAACGTACACAGACTCTCCTGCTCAATCTGGCCAAAATTCAACACCGAAATTGCGAACGTCCAGCGATTGCTCCTACACTAAAGGTGCCAGCCCTGAAAGCTCTTGCTGGTCCTCATCTCCCACTGGTAACCTCTCAAACGAACCACAAACACTTGGGCTCTGAACTTGTTTAGCCTACTAAAACTTCCAACGTACACAGCCTCTCCTGCTCAATCTGGCCAGAGCTCAACACCGAAATTGCCAACGTCCAGCGATTGCTCCTACACTAAAGGTGCCAGCCCTGAAAGCTCTTGCTGCTCCTCATCTCCCACTGGTAACCTCTCAAACGAACCACAAACACTTGGCCTCTGAACTTGTTTAGCCTACTAAAACTTCCAACGTACACAGCCTCTCCTGCTCAATCTGGCCAGAGCTCAACACCGAAACTGCGAACGTCCAGCGATTGCTCCTACACTAAAGGTGCCAGCCCTGAAAGCTCTTGCTGCTCCTCATCTCCCACTGGTAACCTCTCAAACGAACCACAAACACTTGGGCTCTGAACTTGTTTAGCCTACTAAAACTTCCAACGTACACAGCCTCTCCTGCTCAATCTGGCCAAAATTCAACACCGAAATTGCGAACGTCCAGCGATTGCTCCTACACTAAAGGTGCCAGCCCTGAAAGCTCTTGCTGGTCCTCATCTCCCACTGGTAACCTCTCAAACGAACCACAAACACTTGGCCTCTGAACTTGTTTAGCCTACTAAAACTTCCAACGTACACAGCCTCTCCTGCTCAATCTGGCCAGAGCTCAACACCGAAACTGCGAACGTCCAGCGATTCCTCCTACACTAAAGGTGCCAGCCCTGAAAGCTCTTGCTGGTCCTCATCTCCCACTGGTAACCTCTGAAACGAACCACAAACACTTGGCCTCTGAACTTGTTTAGCCTACTAAAACTTCCAACGTACACAGCCTCTCCTGCTCAATCTGGCCAGAGCTCAACACCGAAATTGCGAACGTCCAGCGATTGCTCCTACACTAATGGTGCCAGCCCTGAAAGCTCTTGCTGGTCCTCATCTCCCACTGGTAACCGCTCAAACGAACCACAAACACTTGGGCTCTGAACTTGTTTAGCCTACTAAAACTTCCAACGTACACAGCCTCTCCTGCTCAATCTGGCCAGAGCTCAACACCGAAATTGCGAACGTCCAGCGATTGCTCCTACACTAAAGGTGCCAGCCCTGAAAGCTCTTGCTGCTCCTCATCTCCCACTGGTAACCTCTCAAACGAACCACAAACACTTGGGCTCTGAACTTGTTTAGCCTACTAAAACTTCCAACGTACACAGACTCTCCTGCTCAATCTGGCCAAAATTCACCACCGAAATTGCGAACGTCCAGCGATTGCTCCTACACTAAAGGTGCCAGCCCTGAAAGCTCTTGCTGGTCCTCATCTCCCACTGGTAACCTCTCAAACGAACCACAAACACTTGGGCTCTGAACTTGTTTAGCCTACTAAAACTTCCAACGTACACAGCCTCTCCTGCTCAATCTGGCCAGAGCTCAACACCGAAATTGCCAACGTCCAGCGATTGCTCCTACACTAAAGGTGCCAGCCCTGAAAGCTCTTGCTGCTCCTCATCTCCCACTGGTAACCTCTCAAACGAACCACAAACACTTGGCCTCTGAACTTGTTTAGCCTACTAAAACTTCCAACGTACACAGCCTCTCCTGCTCAATCTGGCCAGAGCTCAACACCGAAACTGCGAACGTCCAGCGATTGCTCCTACACTAAAGGTGCCAGCCCTGAAAGCTCTTGCTGGTCCTCATCTCCCACTGGTAACCTCTCAAACGAACCACAAACACTTGGGCTCTGAACTTGTTTAGCCTACTAAAACTTCCAACGTACACAGCCTCTCCTGCTCAATCTGGCCAGAGCTCAACACCGAAATTGCCAACGTCCAGCGATTGCTCCTACACTAAAGGTGCCAGCCCTGAAAGCTCTTGCTGCTCCTCATCTCCCACTGGTAACCTCTCAAACGAACCACAAACACTTGGGCTCTGAACTTGTTTAGCCTACTAAAACTTCCAACGTACACAGCCTCTCCTGCTCAATCTGGCCAAAATTCAACACCGAAATTGCGAACGTCCAGCGATTGCTCCTACACTAAAGGTGCCAGCCCTGAAAGCTCTTGCTGGTCCTCATCTCCCACTGGTAACCTCTCAAACGAACCACAAACACTTGGGCTCTGAACTTGTTTAGCCTACTAAAACTTCCAACGTACACAGCCTCTCCTGCTCAATCTGGCCAAAATTCAACACCGAAATTGCGAACGTCCAGCGATTGCTCCTACACTAAAGGTGCCAGCCCTGAAAGCTCTTGCTGGTCCTCATCTCCCACTGGTAACCTCTCAAACGAACCACAAACACTTGGCCTCTGAACTTGTTTAGCCTACTAAAACTTCCAACGTACACAGCCTCTCCTGCTCAATCTGGCCAGAGCTCAACACCGAAATTGCGAACGTCCAGCGATTGCTCCTACACTAAAGGTGCCAGCCCTGAAAGCTCTTGCTGCTCCTCATCTCCCACTGGTAACCTCTCCAACGAACCACAAACACCTGGCCTCTGAACTTGTTTAGCCTACTAAAACTTCCAACGTACACAGCCTCTCCTGCTCAATCTGGCCAGAGCTCAACACCGAAATTGCGAACGTCCAGCGATTGCTCCTACACTAAAGGTGCCAGCCCTGAAAGCTCTTGCTGCTCCTCATCTCCCACTGGTAACCTCTCAAACGAACCACAAACACTTGGCCTCTGAACTTGTTTAGCCTACTAAAACTTCCAACGTACACAGCCTCTCCTGCTCAATCTGGCCAGAGCTCAACACCGAAACTGCGAACGTCCAGCGATTGCTCCTACACTAAAGGTGCCAGCCCTGAAAGCTCTTGCTGCTCCTCATCTCCCACTGGTAACCTCTCAAACGAACCACAAACACTTGGGCTCTGAACTTGTTTAGCCTAGTAAAACTTCCAACGTACACAGCCTGTCCTGCTCAATCTGGCCAAAATTCACCACCGAAATTGCGAACGTCCAGCGATTGCTCCTACACTAAAGGTGCCAGCCCTGAAAGCTCTTGCTGCTCCTCATCTCCCACTGGTAACCTCTCAAACGAACCACAAACACTTGGGCTCTGAACTTGTTTAGCCTACTAAAACTTCCAACGTACACAGCCTCTCCTGCTCAATCTGGCCAGAGCTCAACACCGAAATTGCCAACGTCCAGCGATTGCTCCTACACTAAAGGTGCCAGCCCTGAAAGCTCTTGCTGCTCCTCATCTCCCACTGGTAACCTCTCAAACGAACCACAAACACTTGGCCTCTGAACTTGTTTAGCCTACTAAAACTTCCAACGTACACTCCCTCTCCTGCTCAATCTGGCCAAAATTCAACACCGAAATTGCGAACGTCCAGCGATTGCTCCTACACTAAAGGTGCCAGCCCTGAAAGCTCTTGCTGGTCCTCATCTCCCACTGGTACCCTCTCAAACGAAGCACAAACACTTGGGCTCTCAACTTGTTTAGCCTACTAAAACTTCCAACGTACACAGCCTCTCCTGCTCAATCTGGCCAGAGCTCAACACCGAAATTGCGAACGTCCAGCGATTGCTCCTACACTAATGGTGCCAGCCCTGAAAGCTCTTGCTGCTCCTCATCTCCCACTGGTAACCTCTCAAACGAACCACAAACACTTGGCCTCTGAACTTGTTTAGCCTACTAAAACTTCAAACCTACACAGCCTCTCCTGCTCAATCTGGCCAGAGCTCAACACCGAAATTGCGAACGTCCAGCGATTGCTCCTACACTAAAGGTGCCAGCCCTGAAAGCTCTTGCTGCTCCTCATCTCCCACTGGTAACCTCTCAAACGAACCACAAACACTTGGCCTCTGAACTTGTTTAGCCTACTAAAACTTCCAACGTACACAGCCTCTCCTGCTCAATCTGGCCAAAATTCACCAACGAAATTGCGAACGTCCAGCGATTGCTCCTACACTAAAGGTGCCAGCCCTGAAAGCTCTTGCTGGTCCTCATCTCCCACTGGTAACCTCTCCAACGAACTACAAACACTTGGGCTCTGAACTTGTTTAGCCTACTAAAACTTCCAACGTACACAGCCTCTCCTGCTCAATCTGGCCAGAGCTCAACACCGAAACTGCGAACGTCCAGCGATTGCTCCTACACTAAAGGTGCCAGCCCTGAAAGCTCTTGCTGGTCCTCATCTCCCACTGGTCACCTCTCAAACGAACCACAAACACTTGGCCTCTGAACTTGTTTAGCCTACTTAAACTTCCAACGTACACAGCCTCTCCTGCTCAATCTGGCCAGAGCTCAACACCGAAATTGCGAACGTCCAGCGATTGCTCCTACACTAATGGTGCCAGCCCTGAAAGCTCTTGCTGCTCCTCATCTCCCACTGGTAACCTCTCAAACGAACCACAAACACTTGGCCTCTGAACTTGTTTAGCCTACTAAAACTTCCAACGTACACAGCCTCTCCTGCTCAATCTGGCCAGAGCTCAACACCGAAATTGCGAACGTCCAGCGATTGCTCCTACACTAAAGGTGCCAGCCCTGAAAGCTCTTGCTGCTCCTCATCTCCCACTGGTAACCTCTCAAACGAACCACAAACACTTGGCCTCTGAACTTGTTTAGCCTACTAAAACTTCCAACGTACACAGCCTCTCCTGCTCAATCTGGCCAGAGCTCAACACCGAAATTGCGAACGTCCAGCGATTGCTCCTACACTAAAGGTGCCAGCCCTGAAAGCTCTTGCTGGTCCTCATCTCCCACTGGTAACCTCTCAAACGAACCACAAACACTTGGGCTCTGAACTTGTTTAGCCTACTAAAACTTCCAACGTACACAGCCTCTCCTGCTCAATCTGGCCAAAATTCAACACCGTAATTGCGAACGTCCAGCGATTGCTCCTACACTAAAGGTGCCAGCCCTGAAAGCTCTTGCTGCTCCTCATCTCCCACTGGTAACCTCTCAAACGAACCACAAACACTTGGCCTCTGAACTTGTTTAGCCTACTTAAACTTCCAACGTACACAGCCTCTCCTGCTCAATCTGGCCAGAGCTCAACACCGAAATTGCGAACGTCCAGCGATTGCTCCTACACTAATGGTGCCAGCCCTGAAAGCTCTTGCTGCTCCTCATCTCCCACTGGTAACCGCTCAAACGAACCACAAACACTTGGCCTCTGAACTTGTTTAGCCTACTAAAACTTCCAACGTACACTCCCTCTCCTGCTCAATCTGGCCAGAGCTCAACACCGAAATTGCGAACGTCCAGCGATTGCTCCTACACTAAAGGTGCCAGCCCTGAAAGCTCTTGCTGGTCCTCATCTCCCACTGGTAACCTCTCAAACGAACCACAAACACTTGGGCTCTGAACTTGTTTAGCCTAGTAAAACTTCCAACGTACACAGCCTGTCCTGCTCAATCTGGCCAAAATTCACCACCGAAATTGCGAACGTCCAGCGATTGCTCCTACACTAAAGGTGCCAGCCCTGAAAGCTCTTGCTGCTCCTCATCTCCCACTGGTAACCTCTCAAACGAACCACAAACACTTGGGCTCTGAACTTGTTTAGCCTACTAAAACTTCCAACGTACACAGCCTCTCCTGCTCAATCTGGCCAGAGCTCAACACCGAAATTGCGAACGTCCAGCGATTGCTCCTACACTAAAGGTGCCAGCCCTGAAAGCTCTTGCTGCTCCTCATCTCCCACTGGTAACCTCTCAAACGAACCACAAACACTTGGCCTCTGAACTTGTTTAGCCTACTAAAACTTCCAACGTACACAGCCTCTCCTGCTCAATCTGGCCAGAGCTCAACACCGAAATTGCGAACGTCCAGCGATTGCTCCTACACTAAAGGTGCCAGCCCTGAAAGCTCTTGCTGCTCCTCATCTCCCACTGGTAACCTCTCAAACGAACCACAAACACTTGGCCTCTGAACTTGTTTAGCCTACTAAAACTTCCAACGTACACAGCCTCTCCTGCTCAATCTGGCCAAAATTCACCAACGAAATTGCGAACGTCCAGCGATTGCTCCTACACTAAAGGTGCCAGCCCTGAAAGCTCTTGCTGCTCCTCATCTCCCACTGGTAACCTCTCCAACGAACTACAAACACTTGGGCTCTGAACTTGTTTAGCCTACTAAAACTTCCAACGTACACAGCCTCTCCTGCTCAATCTGGCCAGAGCTCAACACCGAAATTGCGAACGTCCAGCGATTGCTCCTACACTAAAGGTGCCAGCCCTGAAAGCTCTTGCTGCTCCTCATCTCCCACTGGTCACCTCTCAAACGAACCACAAACACTTGGCCTCTGAACTTGTTTAGCCTACTAAAACTTCCAACGTACACAGCCTCTCCTGCTCAATCTGGCCAGAGCTCAACACCGAAATTGCGAACGTCCAGCGATTGCTCCTACACTAAAGGTGCCAGCCCTGAAAGCTCTTGCTGGTCCTCATCTCCCACTGGTAACCTCTCAAACGAACCACAAACACTTGGGCTCTGAACTTGTTTAGCCTACTAAAACTTCCAACGTACACAGCCTCTCCTGCTCAATCTGGCCAAAATTCAACACCGAAATTGCGAACGTCCAGCGATTGCTCCTACACTAAAGGTGCCAGCCCTGAAAGCTCTTGCTGGTCCTCATCTCCCACTGGTAACCTCTCAAACGAACCACAAACACTTGGCCTCTGAACTTGTTTAGCCTACTAAAACTTCCAACGTACACAGCCTCTCCTGCTCAATCTGGCCAGAGCTCAACACCGAAATTGCGAACGTCCAGCGATTGCTCCTACACTAATGGTGCCAGCCCTGAAAGCTCTTGCTGGTCCTCATCTCCCACTGGTAACCGCTCAAACGAACCACAAACACTTGGCCTCTGAACTTGTTTAGCCTACTAAAACTTCCAACGTACACTCCCTCTCCTGCTCAATCTGGCCAGAGCTCAACACCGAAATTGCGAACGTCCAGCGATTGCTCCTACACTAAAGGTGCCAGCCCTGAAAGCTCTTGCTGCTCCTCATCTCCCACTGGTAACCTCTCAAACGAACCACAAACACTTGGGCTCTGAACTTGTTTAGCCTAGTAAAACTTCCAACGTACACAGCCTGTCCTGCTCAATCTGGCCAAAATTCACCACCGAAATTGCGAACGTCCAGCGATTGCTCCTACACTAAAGGTGCCAGCCCTGAAAGCTCTTGCTGCTCCTCATCTCCCACTGGTAACCTCTCAAACGAACCACAAACACTTGGGCTCTGAACTTGTTTAGCCTACTAAAACTTCCAACGTACACAGCCTCTCCTGCTCAATCTGGCCAGAGCTCAACACCGAAATTGCCAACGTCCAGCGATTGCTCCTACACTAAAGGTGCCAGCCCTGAAAGCTCTTGCTGCTCCTCATCTCCCACTGGTAACCTCTCAAACGAACCACAAACACTTGGCCTCTGAACTTGTTTAGCCTACTAAAACTTCCAACGTACACAGCCTCTCCTGCTCAATCTGGCCAAAATTCAACACCGAAATTGCGAACGTCCAGCGATTGCTCCTACACTAAAGGTGCCAGCCCTGAAAGCTCTTGCTGGTCCTCATCTCCCACTGGTACCCTCTCAAACGAAGCACAAACACTTGGGCTCTCAACTTGTTTAGCCTACTAAAACTTCCAACGTACACAGCCTCTCGTGCTCAATCTGGCCAGAGCTCAACACCGAAATTGCGAACGTCCAGCGATTGCTCCTACACTAATGGTGCCAGCCCTGAAAGCTCTTGCTGCTCCTCATCTCCCACTGGTAACCTCTCAAACGAACCACAAACACTTGGCCTCTGAACTTGTTTAGCCTACTAAAACTTCAAACCTACACAGCCTCTCCTGCTCAATCTGGCCAGAGCTCAACACCGAAATTGCGAACGTCCAGCGATTGCTCCTACACTAAAGGTGCCAGCCCTGAAAGCTCTTGCTGCTCCTCATCTCCCACTGGTAACCTCTCAAACGAACCACAAACACTTGGCCTCTGAACTTGTTTAGCCTACTAAAACTTCCAACGTACACAGCCTCTCCTGCTCAATCTGGCCAAAATTCACCAACGAAATTGCGAACGTCCAGCGATTGCTCCTACACTAAAGGTACCAGCCCTGAAAGCTCTTGCTGCTCCTCATCTCCCACTGGTAACCTCTCCAACGAACTACAAACACTTGGGCTCTGAACTTGTTTAGCCTACTAAAACTTCCAACGTACACAGCCTCTCCTGCTCAATCTGGCCAGAGCTCAACACCGAAATTGCGAACGTCCAGCGATTGCTCCTACACTAAAGGTGCCAGCCCTGAAAGCTCTTGCTGGTCCTCATCTCCCACTGGTCACCTCTCAAACGAACCACAAACACTTGGCCTCTGAACTTGTTTAGCCTACTAAAACTTCCAACGTACACAGCCTCTCCTGCTCAATCTGGCCAGAGCTCAACACCGAAATTGCGAACGTCCAGCGATTGCTCCTACACTAATGGTGCCAGCCCTGAAAGCTCTTGCTGGTCCTCATCTCCCACTGGTCACCTCTCAAACGAACCACAAACACCTGGCCTCTGAACTTGTTTAGCCTACTAAAACTTCCAACGTACACAGCCTCTCCTGCTCAATCTGGCCAGAGCTCAACACCGAAATTGCGAACGTCCAGCGATTGCTCCTACACTAAAGGTGCCAGCCCTGAAAGCTCTTGCTGCTCCTCATCTCCCACTGGTAACCTCTCAAACGAACCACAAACACTTGGCCTCTGAACTTGTTTAGCCTACTAAAACTTCCAACGTACACAGCCTCTCCTGCTCAATCTGGCCAGAGCTCAACACCGAAATTGCGAACGTCCAGCGATTGCTCCTACACTAAAGGTGCCAGCCCTGAAAGCTCTTGCTGGTCCTCATCTCCCACTGGTAACCTCTCAAACGAACCACAAACACTTGGGCTCTGAACTTGTTTAGCCTACTAAAACTTCCAACGTACACAGCCTCTCCTGCTCAATCTGGCCAAAATTCAACACCGAAATTGCGAACGTCCAGCGATTGCTCCTACACTAAAGGTGCCAGCCCTGAAAGCTCTTGCTGGTCCTCATCTCCCACTGGTAACCTCTCAAACGAACCACAAACACTTGGCCTCTGAACTTGTTTAGCCTACTAAAACTTCCAACGTACACAGCCTCTCCTGCTCAATCTGGCCAGAGCTCAACACCGAAATTGCGAACGTCCAGCGATTGCTCCTACACTAATGGTGCCAGCCCTGAAAGCTCTTGCTGGTCCTCATCTCCCACTGGTAACCGCTCAAACGAACCACAAACACTTGGCCTCTGAACTTGTTTAGCCTACTAAAACTTCCAACGTACACTCCCTCTCCTGCTCAATCTGGCCAGAGCTCAACACCGAAATTGCGAACGTCCAGCGATTGCTCCTACACTAAAGGTGCCAGCCCTGAAAGCTCTTGCTGCTCCTCATCTCCCACTGGTAACCTCTCAAACGAACCACAAACACTTGGGCTCTGAACTTGTTTAGCCTAGTAAAACTTCCAACGTACACAGCCTGTCCTGCTCAATCTGGCCAAAATTCACCACCGAAATTGCGAACGTCCAGCGATTGCTCCTACACTAAAGGTGCCAGCCCTGAAAGCTCTTGCTGCTCCTCATCTCCCACTGGTAACCTCTCAAACGAACCACAAACACTTGGGCTCTGAACTTGTTTAGCCTACTAAAACTTCCAACGTACACAGCCTCTCCTGCTCAATCTGGCCAGAGCTCAACACCGAAATTGCCAACGTCCAGCGATTGCTCCTACACTAAAGGTGCCAGCCCTGAAAGCTCTTGCTGCTCCTCATCTCCCACTGGTAACCTCTCAAACGAACCACAAACACTTGGCCTCTGAACTTGTTTAGCCTACTAAAACTTCCAACGTACACAGCCTGTCCTGCTCAATCTGGCCAGAGCTCAACACCGAAACTGCGAACGTCCAGCGATTGCTCCTACACTAAAGGTGCCAGCCCTGAAAGCTCTTGCTGGTCCTCATCTCCCACTGGTAACCTCTCAAACGAACCACAAACACTTGGCCTCTGAACTTGTTTAGCCTACTAAAACTTCCAACGTACACAGCCTCTCCTGCTCAATCTGGCCAAAATTCAACACCGAAATTGCGAACGTCCAGCGATTGCTCCTACACTAAAGGTGCCAGCCCTGAAAGCTCTTGCTGGTCCTCATCTCCCACTGGTACCCTCTCAAACGAAGCACAAACACTTGGGCTCTCAACTTGTTTAGCCTACTAAAACTTCCAACGTACACAGCCTCTCCTGCTCAATCTGGCCAGAGCTCAACACCGAAATTGCGAACGTCCAGCGATTGCTCCTACACTAATGGTGCCAGCCCTGAAAGCTCTTGCTGCTCCTCATCTCCCACTGGTAACCTCTCAAACGAACCACAAACACTTGGCCTCTGAACTTGTTTAGCCTACTAAAACTTCAAACCTACACAGCCTCTCCTGCTCAATCTGGCCAGAGCTCAACACCGAAATTGCGAACGTCCAGCGATTGCTCCTACACTAAAGGTGCCAGCCCTGAAAGCTCTTGCTGCTCCTCATCTCCCACTGGTAACCTCTCAAACGAACCACAAACACTTGGCCTCTGAACTTGTTTAGCCTACTAAAACTTCCAACGTACACAGCCTCTCCTGCTCAATCTGGCCAAAATTCACCAACGAAATTGCGAACGTCCAGCGATTGCTCCTACACTAAAGGTACCAGCCCTGAAAGCTCTTGCTGCTCCTCATCTCCCACTGGTAACCTCTCCAACGAACTACAAACACTTGGGCTCTGAACTTGTTTAGCCTACTAAAACTTCCAACGTACAAAGCCTCTCCTGCTCAATCTGGCCAGAGCTCAACACCGAAATTGCGAACGTCCAGCGATTGCTCCTACACTAAAGGTGCCAGCCCTGAAAGCTCTTGCTGGTCCTCATCTCCCACTGGTCACCTCTCAAACGAACCACAAACACTTGGCCTCTGAACTTGTTTAGCCTACTAAAACTTCCAACGTACACAGCCTCTCCTGCTCAATCTGGCCAGAGCTCAACACCGAAATTGCGAACGTCCAGCGATTGCTCCTACACTAATGGTGCCAGCCCTGAAAGCTCTTGCTGGTCCTCATCTCCCACTGGTCACCTCTCAAACGAACCACAAACACCTGGCCTCTGAACTTGTTTAGCCTACTAAAACTTCCAACGTACACAGCCTCTCCTGCTCAATCTGGCCAGAGCTCAACACCGAAATTGCGAACGTCCAGCGATTGCTCCTACACTAAAGGTGCCAGCCCTGAAAGCTCTTGCTGCTCCTCATCTCCCACTGGTAACCTCTCAAACGAACCACAAACACTTGGCCTCTGAACTTGTTTAGCCTACTAAAACTTCCAACGTACACAGCCTGTCCTGCTCAATCTGGCCAGAGCTCAACACCGAAACTGCGAACGTCCAGCGATTGCTCCTACACTAAAGGTGCCAGCCCTGAAAGCTCTTGCTGCTCCTCATCTCCCACTGGTAACCTCTCAAACGAACCACAAACACTTGGGCTCTGAACTTGTTTAGCCTACTAAAACTTCCAACGTACACAGCCTCTCCTGCTCAATCTGGCCAAAATTCAACACCGTAATTGCGAACGTCCAGCGATTGCTCCTACACTAAAGGTGCCAGCCCTGAAAGCTCTTGCTGCTCCTCATCTCCCACTGGTAACCTCTCAAACGAACCACAAACACTTGGCCTCTGAACTTGTTTAGCCTACTAAAACTTCCAACGTACACAGCCTCTCCTGCTCAATCTGGCCAGAGCTCAACACCGAAATTGTGAACGTCCAGCGATTGCTCCTACACTAAAGGTGCCAGCCCTGAAAGCTCTTGCTGGTCCTCATCTCCCACTGGTAACCTCTCAAACGAACCACAAACACTTGGCCTCTGAACTTGTTTAGCCTACTAAAACTTCCAACGTACACAGCCTCTCCTGCTCAATCTGGCCAAAATTCACCACCGAAATTGCGAACGTCCAGCGATTGCTCCTACACTAAAGGTGCCAGCCCTGAAAGCTCTTGCTGCTCCTCATCTCCCACTGGTAACCTCTCAAACGAACCACAAACACTTGGGCTCTGAACTTGTTTAGCCTACTAAAACTTCCAACGTACACAGCCTCTCCTGCTCAATCTGGCCAGAGCTCAACACCGAAATTGCCAACGTCCAGCGATTGCTCCTACACTAAAGGTGCCAGCCCTGAAAGCTCTTGCTGCTCCTCATCTCCCACTGGTAACCTCTCAAACGAACCACAAACACTTGGCCTCTGAACTTGTTTAGCCTACTAAAACTTCCAACGTACACAGCCTCTCCTGCTCAATCTGGCCAGAGCTCAACACCGAAATTGCGAACGTCCAGCGATTGCTCCTACACTAAAGGTGCCAGCCCTGAAAGCTCTTGCTGCTCCTCATCTCCCACTGGTAACCTCTCAAACGAACCACAAACACTTGGCCTCTGAACTTGTTTAGCCTACTAAAACTTCCAACGTACACAGCCTCTCCTGCTCAATCTGGCCAAAATTCACCAACGAAATTGCGAACGTCCAGCGATTGCTCCTACACTAAAGGTGCCAGCCCTGAAAGCTCTTGCTGCTCCTCATCTCCCACTGGTAACCTCTCCAACGAACTACAAACACTTGGGCTCTGAACTTGTTTAGCCTACTAAAACTTCCAACGTACACAGCCTCTCCTGCTCAATCTGGCCAGAGCTCAACACCGAAATTGCGAACGTCCAGCGATTGCTCCTACACTAAAGGTGCCAGCCCTGAAAGCTCTTGCTGGTCCTCATCTCCCACTGGTCACCTCTCAAACGAACCACAAACACTTGGGCTCTGAACTTGTTTAGCCTACTAAAACTTCCAACGTACACAGCCTCTCCTGCTCAATCTGGCCAGAGCTCAACACCGAAATTGCGAACGTCCAGCGATTGCTCCTACACTAATGGTGCCAGCCCTGAAAGCTCTTGCTGGTCCTCATCTCCCACTGGTCACCTCTCAAACGAACCACAAACACCTGGCCTCTGAACTTGTTTAGCCTACTAAAACTTCCAACGTACACAGCCTCTCCTGCTCAATCTGGCCAGAGCTCAACACCGAAATTGCGAACGTCCAGTGATTGCTCCTACACTAAAGGTGCCAGCCCTGAAAGCTCTTGCTGCTCCTCATCTCCCACTGGTAACCTCTCAAACGAACCACAAACACTTGGCCTCTGAACTTGTTTAGCCTACTAAAACTTCCAACGTACACAGCCTCTCCTGCTCAATCTGGCCAGAGCTCAACACCGAAATTGCGAACGTCCAGCGATTGCTCCTACACTAAAGGTGCCAGCCCTGAAAGCTCTTGCTGGTCCTCATCTCCCACTGGTAACCTCTCAAACGAACCACAAACACTTGGGCTCTGAACTTGTTTAGCCTACTAAAACTTCCAACGTACACAGCCTCTCCTGCTCAATCTGGCCAAAATTCAACACCGTAATTGCGAACGTCCAGCGATTGCTCCTACACTAAAGGTGCCAGCCCTGAAAGCTCTTGCTGGTCCTCATCTCCCACTGGTCACCTCTCAAACGAACCACAAACACTTGGGCTCTGAACTTGTTTAGCCTACTAAAACTTCCAACGTACACAGCCTCTCCTGCTCAATCTGGCCAGAGCTCAACACCGAAATTGCGAACGTCCAGCGATTGCTCCTACACTAATGGTGCCAGCCCTGAAAGCTCTTGCTGGTCCTCATCTCCCACTGGTAACCGCTCAAACGAACCACAAACACTTGGCCTCTGAACTTGTTTAGCCTACTAAAACTTCCAACGTACACTCCCTCTCCTGCTCAATCTGGCCAGAGCTCAACACCGAAATTGCGAACGTCCAGCGATTGCTCCTACACTAAAGGTGCCAGCCCTGAAAGCTCTTGCTGCTCCTCATCTCCCACTGGTAACCTCTCAAACGAACCACAAACACTTGGGCTCTGAACTTGTTTAGCCTACTAAAACTTCCAACGTACACAGCCTGTCCTGCTCAATCTGGCCAAAATTCAACACCGAAATTGCGAACGTCCAGCGATTGCTCCTACACTAAAGGTGCCAGCCCTGAAAGCTCTTGCTGCTCCTCATCTCCCACTGGTAACCTCTCAAACGAACCACAAACACTTGGGCTCTGAACTTGTTTAGCCTACTAAAACTTCCAACGTACACAGCCTCTCCTGCTCAATCTGGCCAGAGCTCAACACCGAAATTGCGAACGTCCAGCGATTGCTCCTACACTAAAGGTGCCAGCCCTGAAAGCTCTTGCTGGTCCTCATCTCCCACTGGTAACCTCTCAAACGAACCACAAACACTTGGCCTCTGAACTTGTTTAGCCTACTAAAACTTCCAACGTACACAGCCTGTCCTGCTCAATATGGCCAGAGCTCAACACCGAAACTGCGAACGTCCAGCGATTGCTCCTACACTAAAGGTGCCAGCCCTGAAAGCTCTTGCTGGTCCTCATCTCCCACTGGTAACCTCTCAAACGAACCACAAACACTTGGCCTCTGAACTTGTTTAGCCTACTAAAACTTCCAACGTACACTCCCTCTCCTGCTCAATCTGGCCAAAATTCAACACCGAAATTGCGAACGTCCAGCGATTGCTCCTACACTAAAGGTGCCAGCCCTGAAAGCTCTTGCTGGTCCTCATCTCCCACTGGTACCCTCTCAAACGAAGCACAAACACTTGGGCTCTCAACTTGTTTAGCCTACTAAAACTTCCAACGTACACAGCCTCTCCTGCTCAATCTGGCCAGAGCTCAACACCGAAATTGCGAACGTCCAGCGATTGCTCCTACACTAATGGTGCCAGCCCTGAAAGCTCTTGCTGCTCCTCATCTCCCACTGGTAACCTCTCAAACGAACCACAAACACTTGGCCTCTGAACTTGTTTAGCCTACTAAAACTTCAAACCTACACAGCCTCTCCTGCTCAATCTGGCCAGAGCTCAACACCGAAATTGCGAACGTCCAGCGATTGCTCCTACACTAAAGGTGCCAGCCCTGAAAGCTCTTGCTGCTCCTCATCTCCCACTGGTAACCTCTCAAACGAACCACAAACACTTGGCCTCTGAACTTGTTTAGCCTACTAAAACTTCCAACGTACACAGCCTCTCCTGCTCAATCTGGCCAAAATTCACCAACGAAATTGCGAACGTCCAGCGATTGCTCCTACACTAAAGGTGCCAGCCCTGAAAGCTCTTGCTGCTCCTCATCTCCCACTGGTAACCTCTCCAACGAACTACAAACACTTGGGCTCTGAACTTGTTTAGCCTACTAAAACTTCCAACGTACACAGCCTCTCCTGCTCAATCTGGCCAGAGCTCAACACCGAAATTGCGAACGTCAGCGATTGCTCCTACACTAAAGGTGCCAGCCCTGAAAGCTCTTGCTGGTCCTCATCTCCCACTGGTAACCTCTCAAACGAACCACAAACACTTGGGCTCTGAACTTGTTTAGCCTACTAAAACTTCCAACGTACACAGCCTCTCCTGCTCAATCTGGCCAGAGCTCAACACCGAAATTGCGAACGTCCAGCGATTGCTCCTACACTAATGGTGCCAGCCCTGAAAGCTCTTGCTGGTCCTCATCTCCCACTGGTCACCTCTCAAACGAACCACAAACACTTGGCCTCTGAACTTGTTTAGCCTACTAAAACTTCCAACGTACACAGCCTCTCCTGCTCAATCTGGCCAGAGCTCAACACCGAAATTGCGAACGTCCAGCGATTGCTCCTACACTAAAGGTGCCAGCCCTGAAAGCTCTTGCTGGTCCTCATCTCCCACTGGTAACCTCTCAAACGAACCACAAACACTTGGCCTCTGAACTTGTTTAGCCTACTAAAACTTCCAACGTACACAGCCTGTCCTGCTCAATCTGGCCAGAGCTCAACACCGAAACTGCGAACGTCCAGCGATTGCTCCTACACTAAAGGTGCCAGCCCTGAAAGCTCTTGCTGCTCCTCATCTCCCACTGGTAACCTCTCAAACGAACCACAAACACTTGGCCTCTGAACTTGTTTAGCCTACTAAAACTTCCAACGTACACAGCCTCTCCTGCTCAATCTGGCCAAAATTCAACACCGTAATTGCGAACGTCCAGCGATTGCTCCTACACTAAAGGTGCCAGCCCTGAAAGCTCTTGCTGCTCCTCATCTCCCACTGGTAACCTCTAAAACGAACCACAAACACTTGGCCTCTGAACTTGTTTAGCCTACTAAAACTTCCAACGTACACAGCCTCTCCTGCTCAATCTGGCCAAAATTCAACACCGAAATTGCGAACGTCCAGCGATTGCTCCTACACTAAAGGTGCCAGCCCTGAAAGCTCTTGCTGGTCCTCATCTCCCACTGGTAACCGCTCAAACGAACCACAAACACTTGGCCTCTGAACTTGTTTAGCCTACTAAAACTTCCAACGTACACTCCCTCTCCTGCTCAATCTGGCCAGAGCTCAACACCGAAATTGCGAACGTCCAGGGATTGCTCCTACACTAAAGGTGCCAGCCCTGAAAGCTCTTGCTGGTCCTCATCTCCCACTGGTAACCTCTCAAACACAACACAAACACTTGGGCTTCGAACTTGTTTAGCCTACTAAAACTTCCAACGTACACAGCCTCTCCTGCTCAATCTGGCCAGAGCTCAACACCGAAATTGCAAACGACCAGCGATTGCTCCTACACTAAAGGTGCCAGCCCTGAAAGCTCTTGCTGGTCCTCATCTCCCACTGGTAACCTCTCAAACGAACCACAAACACTTGGGCTCTGAACTTGTTTAGCCTACTAAAACTTCCAACGTACACAGCCTCTCCTGCTCAATCTGTCCAAAAATTCACCAACGAAATTGCGAACGTCCAGCGATTGCTCCTACACTAATGGTGCCAGCCCTGAAAGCTCTTGCTGGTCCTCATCTCCCACTGGTAACCTCTCAAACGAACCACAAACACTTGGCCTCTGAACTTGTTTAGCCTACTAAAACTTCCAACGTACACAGCCTCTCCTGCTCAATCTGGCCAGAGCTCAACACCGAAATTGCGAACGTCCAGCAATTGCTCCTACACTAAAGGTGCCAGCCCTGAAAGCTCTTGCTGCTCCTCATCTCCCACTGGTAACCTCTCAAACGAACCACAAACACTAGGGCTCTGAACTTGTTTAGCCTACTAAAACTTCCAACGTACACAGCCTCTCCTGCTCAATCTGGCCAAAATTCAACACCGAAATTGCGAACGTCCAGCGATTGCTCCTACACTAAAGGTGCCAGCCCTGAAAGCTCTTGCTGGTCCTCATCTCCCACTGGTAACCTCTCAAACGAACCACAAACACTTGGCCTCTGAACTTGTTTAGCCTACTAAAACCTCCAACGTACACAGCCTCTCCTGCTCAATCTGGCCAGAGCTCAACACCGAAATTGCGAACGTCCAGCGATTGCTCCTACACTAAAGGTGCCAGCCCTGAAAGCTCTTGCTGGTCCTCATCTCCCACTGGTAACCTCTCAAACGAACCACAAACACTTGGCCTCTGAACTTGTTTAGCCTACTAAAACTTCCAACGTACACAGCCTGTCCTGCTCAATCTGGCCAGAGCTCAACACCGAAACTGCGAACGTCCAGCGATTGCTCCTACACTAAAGGTGCCAGCCCTGAAAGCTCTTGCTGCTCCTCATCTCCCACTGGTAACCTCTCAAACGAACCACAAACACTTGGCCTCTGAACTTGTTTAGCCTACTAAAACTTCCAAAACGTACACAGCCTCTCCTGCTCAATCTGGCCAAAATTCACAAACGAAATTGCGAACGTCCAGCGATTGCTCCTACACTAAAGGTGCCAGCCCTGAAAGCTCTTGCTGGTCCTCATCTCCCACTGGTAACCTCTCCAACGAACCACAAACACCTGGCCTCTGAACTTGTTTAGCCTACTAAAACTTCCAACGTACACAGCCTCTCCTGCTCAATCTGGCCAGAGCTCAACACCGAAATTGCGAACGTCCAGCGATTGCTCCTACACTAAAGGTGCCAGCCCTGAAAGCTCTTGCTGCTCCTCATCTCCCACTGGTAACCTCTCAAACGAACCACAAACACTTGGCCTCTGAACTTGTTTAGCCTACTAAAACTTCCAACGTACACAGCCTGTCCTGCTCAATCTGGCCAAAATTCAACACCGAAACTGCGAACGTCCAGCGATTGCTCCTACACTAAAGGTGCCAGCTCTGAAAGCTCTTGCTGGTCCTCATCTCCCACTGGTAACCTCTCAAACGAACCACAACACTTGGCCTCTGAACTTGTTTAGCCTACTAAAACTTCCAACGTACACAGCCTCTCCTGCTCAATCTGGCCAAAATTCAACACCGTAATTGCGAACGTCCAGCGATTGCTCCTACACTAAAGGTGCCAGCCCTGAAAGCTCTTGCTGGTCCTCATCTCCCACTGGTAACCTCTGAAACGAACCACAAACACTTA
>NW_026777153.1:0-53514 GCF_030936135.1 Gavia stellata
TCCCAAGTGTTTGTGGTTCGTTTGAGAGGTTACCAGTGGGAGATGAGGACCAGCAAGAGCTTTCAGGGCTGGCCCCTTTAGTGTAGGAGCAATCGCTGGACGTTCGCAATTTCGGTGTTGAGCTCTGGCCAGATTGAGCAGGAGAGGCAGTGTACGTTGGAAGTTTTAGTAGGCTAAACAAGTTCAGAGCCCAAGTGTTTGTGGTTCGTTTGAGAGGTTAGCAGTGGGAGATGAGGACCAGCAAGAGCTTTCAGGGCTGGCCCCTTTAGTGTAGGAGCAATCCCTGGACGTTCGCAATTTCGGTGTTGAGCTCTGGCCAGATTGAGCAGGAGAGGCTGTGTACGTTGGAAGTTTTAGTAGGCTAAACAAGTTCAGAGCCCAAGTGTTTGTGGTTCGTTTGAGAGGTTACCGGTGGGAGATGAGGACCAGCAAGAGCTTTCAGGGCTGGCACCTTTAGTGTAGGAGCAATCCCTGGACGTTCGCAATTCCGCTGTTAAGCTCTGGCCAGATTGAGCAGGAGAGGCAGTGTACGTTGGAAGTTTTAGTAGGCTAAACAAGTTCAGAGGCCAAGTGTTTGTGGTTCGTTTGAGAGGTTACCAGTGGGAGATGAGGACCAGCAAGAGCTTTCAGGGCTGGCCCCTTTAGTGTAGGAGCAATCCCTGGACGTTCGCAATTTCGGTGTTGAGCTCTGGCCAGATTGAGCAGGAGAGGCAGTGTACGTTGGAACTTTTAGTAGGCTAAACAAGTTCAGAGCCCAAGTGTTTGTGGTTCGTTTGAGAGGTTACCGGTGGGAGATGAGGACCAGCAAGAGCTTTCAGGGCTGGCCCCTTTAGTGTAGGAGCAATCCCTGGACGTTCGCAATTTCGGTGTTGAGCTCTGGCCAGATTGAGCAGGAGAGGCTGTGTACGTTGGAAGTTTTAGTAGGCTAAACAAATTCAGAGCCCAAGTGTTTGTGGTTCGTTTGAGAGGTTACCAGTGGGAGATGAGGACCAGCAAGAGCTTTCAGGGCTGGCCCCTTTAGTGTAGGAGCAATCGCTGGACGTTCGCAATTTCGGTGTTGAGCTCTGGCCAGATTGAGCAGGAGAGGCTGTGTACGTTGGAAGTTTTAGTAGGCTAAACAAATTCAGAGGCCAAGTGTTTGTGGTTCGTTTGAGAGGTTACCAGTGGGAGATGAGGACCAGCAAGAGCTTTCAGGGCTGGCCCCTTTAGTGTAGGAGCAATCGCTGGACGTTCGCAATTTTGGTGTTGAGCTCTGTCCAGATTGAGCAGGAGAGGCTGTGTACGTTGGAAGTTTTAGTAGGCTAAACAAGTTCAGAGCCCAAGTGTTTGTGGTTCGTTTGAGAGGTTACCAGTGGGAGATGAGGACCAGCAAGAGCTTTCAGGGCTGGCCCCTTTAGTGTAGGAGCAATCCCTGGACGTTCGCAATTTCGGTGTTGAGCTCTGGCCAGATTGAGCAGGAGAGGCTGTGTACGTTGGAACTTTTAGTAGGCTAAACAAGTTCAGAGGTCAAGTGTTTGTGGTTCGTTTGAGAGGTTACCAGTGGGAGATGAGGACCAGCAAGAGCTTTCAGGCTGGCCCCTTTAGTGTAGGAGCAATCGCTGGACGTTCGCAATTTCGGTGTTGAGCTCTGGCCAGATTGAGCAGGAGAGGCTGTGTACGTTGGAAGTTTTAGTAGGCTAAACAAGTTCAGAGCCCAAGTGTTTGTGGTTCGTTTGAGAGGTTACCGGTGGGAGATGAGGACCAGCAAGAGCTTTCAGGGCTGGCCCCTTTAATGTAGGAGCAATCCCTGGACGTTCGCAATTTCGGTGTTGAGCTCTGGCCAGATTGAGCAGGAGAGGCAGTGTACGTTGGAAGTTTTAGTAGGCTAAACAAATTCAGAGCCCAAGTGTTTGTGGTTCGTTTGAGAGGTTACCAGTGGGAGATGAGGACCAGCAAGAGCTTTCAGGGCTGGCACCTTTAGTGTAGGAGCAATCGCTGGACGTTCGCAATTTCGGTGTTGAGCTCTGGCCAGATTGAGCAGGAGAGGCTGTGTACGTTGGAACTTTTAGTAGGCTAAACAAGTTCAGAGCCCAAGTGTTTGTGGTTCGTTTGAGAGGTTACCAGTGGAGATGAGGACCAGCAAGAGCTTTCAGGCTGGCCCCTTTAGTGTAGGAGCAATCGCTGGACGTTCGCAATTTCGGTGTTGAGCTCTGGCCAGATTGAGCAGGAGAGGCTGTGTACGTTGGAAGTTTTAGTAGGCTAAACAAGTTCAGAGGCCAAGTGTTTGTGGTTCGTTTGAGAGGTTACCAGTGGGAGATGAGGACCAGCAAGAGCTTTCAGGGCTGGCCCCTTTAGTGTAGGAGCAATCCCTGGACGTTCGCAATTTCGGTGTTGAGCTCTGCCAGATTGAGCAGGAGAGGCAGTGTACATTGGAACTTTAAGTAGGCTAAACAAGTTCAGAGGCCAAGTGTTTGTGGTTCGTTTGAGAGGTTACCAGTGGGAGATGAGGACCAGCAAGAGCTTTCAGGGCTGGCCCCTTTAGTGTAGGAGCAATCCCTGGACGTTCGCAATTTCGGTGTTGAGCTCTGGCCAGATTGAGCAGCAGAGGCTGTGTACGTTGGAAGTTTTAGTAGGCTAAACAAGTTCAGAGGCCAAGTGTTTGTGGTTCGTTTGAGAGGTTACCGGTGGGAGATGAGGACCAGCAAGAGCTTTCAGGGCTGGCACCTTTAGTGTAGGAGCAATCGCTGGACGTTCGCAATTTCGGTGTTGAGCTCTGGCCAGATTGAGCAGGAGAGGCTGTGTACGTTGGAAGTTTTAGTAGGCTAAACAAGTTCAGAGGCCAAGTGTTTGTGGTTCGTTTGAGAGGTTACCAGTGGGAGATGAGGACCAGCAAGAGCTTTCAGGGCTGGCCCCTTTAGTGTAGGAGCAATCGCTGGACGTTCGCAATTTCGGTGTTGAGCTCTGGCCAGATTGAGCAGGAGAGGCAGTGTACGTTGGAACTTTTAGTAGGCTAAACAAGTTCAGAGCCCAAGTGTTTGTGGTTCGTTTGAGAGGTTACCGGTGGGAGATGAGGACCAGCAAGAGCTTTCAGGGCTGGCCCCTTTAGTGTAGGAGCAATCGCTGGACGTTCGCAATTTCGGTGTTGAGCTCTGGCCAGATTGAGCAGGAGAGGCTGTGTACGTTGGAAGTTTTAGTAGGCTAAACAAGTTCAGAGCCCAAGTGTTTGTGGTTCGTTTGAGAGGTTACCGGTGGGAGATGAGGACCAGCAAGAGCTTTCAGGGCTGGCACCTTTAGTGTAGAGCAATCCCTGGACGTTCGCAATTTCGGTGTTGAGCTCTGGCCAGATTGAGCAGGAGAGGCAGTGTACGTTGGAAGTTTTAGTAGGCTAAACAAATTCAGAGCCCAAGTGTTTGTGGTTCGTTTGAGAGGTTACCAGTGGGAGATGAGGACCAGCAAGAGCTTTCAGGGCTGGCCCCTTTAGTGTAGGAGCAATCGCTGGACGTTCGCAATTTCGGTGTTGAGCTCTGGCCAGATTGAGCAGGAGAGGCTGTGTACGTTGGAAGTTTTAGTAGGCTAAACAAATTCAGAGGCCAAGTGTTTGTGGTTCGTTTGAGAGGTTACCAGTGGGAGATGAGGACCAGCAAGAGCTTTCAGGGCTGGCCCCTTTAGTGTAGGAGCAATCCCTGGACGTTCGCAATTTTGGTGTTGATCTCTGTCCAGATTGAGCAGGAGAGGCTGTGTACGTTGGAAGTTTTAGTAGGCTAAACAAGTTCAGAGCCCAAGTGTTTGTGGTTCGTTTGAGAGGTTACCAGTGGGAGATGAGGACCAGCAAGAGCTTTCAGGGCTGGCCCCTTTAGTGTAGGAGCAATCCCTGGACGTTCGCAATTTCGGTGTTGAGCTCTGGCCAGATTGAGCAGGAGAGGCTGTGTACGTTGGAAGTTTTAGTAGGCTAAACAAGTTCAGAGGTCAAGTGTTTGTGGTTCGTTTGAGAGGTTACCGGTGGAGATGAGGACCAGCAAGAGCTTTCAGGGCTGGCCCCTTTAGTGTAGGAGCAATCGCTGGACGTTCGCAATTTCGGTGTTGAGCTCTGGCCAGATTGAGCAGGAGAGGCTGTGTACGTTGGAAGTTTTTAGTAGGCTAAACAAGTTCAGAGCCCAAGTGTTTGTGGTTCGTTTGAGAGGTTACCGGTGGGAGATGAGGACCAGCAAGAGCTTTCAGGGCTGGCCCCTTTAATGTAGGAGCAATCCCTGGACGTTCGCAATTTCGGTGTTGAGCTCTGGCCAGATTGAGCAGGAGAGGCAGTGTACGTTGGAAGTTTTAGTAGGCTAAACAAATTCAGAGCCCAAGTGTTTGTGGTTCGTTTGAGAGGTTACCAGTGGGAGATGAGGACCAGCAAGAGCTTTCAGGGCTGGCACCTTTAGTGTAGGAGCAATCGCTGGACGTTCGCAATTTCGGTGTTGAGCTCTGGCCAGATTGAGCAGGAGAGGCTGTGTACGTTGGAACTTTTAGTAGGCTAAACAAGTTCAGAGCCCAAGTGTTTGTGGTTCGTTTGAGAGGTTACCAGTGGGAGATGAGGACCAGCAAGAGCTTTCAGGGCTGGCACCTTTAGTGTAGGAGCAATCCCTGGACGTTCGCAATTTCGGTGTTGAGCTCTGGCCAGATTGAGCAGGAGAGGCTGTGTACGTTGGAAGTTTTAGTAGGCTAAACAAGTTCAGAGGCCAAGTGTTTGTGGTTCGTTTGAGAGGTTACCAGTGGGAGATGAGGACCAGCAAGAGCTTTCAGGGCTGGCCCCTTTAGTGTAGGAGCAATCCCTGGACGTTCGCAATTTCGGTGTTGAGCTCTGGCCAGATTGAGCAGGAGAGGCAGTGTACATTGGAACTTTTAGTAGGCTAAACAAGTTCAGAGGCCAAGTGTTTGTGGTTCGTTTGAGAGGTTACCAGTGGGAGATGAGGACCAGCAAGAGCTTTCAGGGCTGGCCCCTTTAGTGTAGGAGCAATCCCTGGACGTTCGCAATTTCGGTGTTGAGCTCTGGCCAGATTGAGCAGCAGAGGCTGTGTACGTTGGAAGTTTTAGTAGGCTAAACAAGTTCAGAGGCCAAGTGTTTGTGGTTCGTTTGAGAGGTTACCGGTGGGAGATGAGGACCAGCAAGAGCTTTCAGGGCTGGCACCTTTAGTGTAGGAGCAATCGCTGGACGTTCGCAATTTCGGTGTTGAGCTCTGGCCAGATTGAGCAGGAGAGGCTGTGTACGTTGGAAGTTTTAGTAGGCTAAACAAGTTCAGAGGCCAAGTGTTTGTGGTTCGTTTGAGAGGTTACCAGTGGGAGATGAGGACCAGCAAGAGCTTTCAGGGCTGGCCCCTTTAGTGTAGGAGCAATCGCTGGACGTTCGCAATTTCGGTGTTGAGCTCTGGCCAGATTGAGCAGGAGAGGCAGTGTACGTTGGAACTTTTAGTAGGCTAAACAAGTTCAGAGCCCAAGTGTTTGTGGTTCGTTTGAGAGGTTACCGGTGGGAGATGAGGACCAGCAAGAGCTTTCAGGGCTGGCACCTTTAGTGTAGGAGCAATCCCTGGACGTTCGCAATTTCGGTGTTGAGCTCTGGCCAGATTGAGCAGGAGAGGCTGTGTACGTGGAAGTTTTAGTAGGCTAAACAAGTTCAGAGGCCAAGTGTTTGTGGTTCGTTTGAGAGGTTACCGGTGGGAGATGAGGACCAGCAAGAGCTTTCAGGGCTGGCACCTTTAGTGTAGGAGCAATCCCTGGACGTTCGCAATTTCGGTGTTGAGCTCTGGCCAGATTGAGCAGGAGAGGCAGTGTACGTTGGAAGTTTTAGTAGGCTAAACAAATTCAGAGCCCAAGTGTTTGTGGTTCGTTTGAGAGGTTACCAGTGGGAGATGAGGACCAGCAAGAGCTTTCAGGGCTGGCCCCTTTAGTGTAGGAGCAATCGCTGGACGTTCGCAATTTCGGTGTTGAGCTCTGGCCAGATTGAGCAGGAGAGGCTGTGTACGTTGGAAGTTTTAGTAGGCTAAACAAGTTCAGAGCCCAAGTGTTTGTGGTTCGTTTGAGAGGTTACCAGTGGGAGATGAGGACCAGCAAGAGCTTTCAGGGCTGGCCCCTTTAGTGTAGGAGCAATCGCTGGACGTTCGCAATTTCGGTGTTGAGCTCTGGCCAGATTGAGCAGGAGAGGCTGTGTACGTTGGAAGTTTTAGTAGGCTAAACAAGTTCAGAGCCAAGTGTTTGTGGTTCGTTTGAGAGGTTACCAGTGGGAGATGAGGACCAGCAAGAGCTTTCAGGGCTGGCACCTTTAGTGTAGGAGCAATCCCTGGACGTTCGCAATTTCGGTGTTGAGCTCTGGCCAGATTGAGCAGGAGAGGCAGTGTACGTTGGAACTTTTAGTAGGCTAAACAAGTTCAGAGGCCAAGTGTTTGTGGTTCGTTTGAGAGGTTACCAGTGGGAGATGAGGACCAGCAAGAGCTTTCAGGGCTGGCGCCTTTAGTGTAGGAGCAATCCCTGGACGTTCGCAATTTCGGTGTTGAGCTCTGGCCAGATTGAGCAGGAGAGGCTGTGTACGTTGGAAGTTTTAGTAGGCTAAACAAGTTCAGAGGCCAAGTGTTTGTGGTTCGTTTGAGAGGTTACCGGTGGGAGATGAGGACCAGCAAGAGCTTTCAGGGCTGGCACCTTTAGTGTAGGAGCAATCGCTGGACGTTCGCAATTTCGGTGTTGAGCTCTGGCCAGATTGAGCAGGAGAGGCTGTGTACGTTGGAAGTTTTAGTAGGCTAAACAAGTTCAGAGCCCAAGTGTTTGTGGTTCGTTTGAGAGGTTACCAGTGGGAGATGAGGACCAGCAAGAGCTTTCAGGGCTGGCCCCTTTAGTGTAGGAGCAATCGCTGGACGTTCGCAATTTCGGTGTTGAGCTCTGGCCAGATTGAGCAGGAGAGGCAGTGTACGTTGGAAGTTTTAGTAGGCTAAACAAGTTCAGAGCCCAAGTGTTTGTGGTTCGTTTGAGAGGTTAGCAGTGGGAGATGAGGACCAGCAAGAGCTTTCAGGGCTGGCCCCTTTAGTGTAGGAGCAATCCCTGGACGTTCGCAATTTCGGTGTTGAGCTCTGGCCAGATTGAGCAGGAGAGGCTGTGTACGTTGGAAGTTTTAGTAGGCTAAACAAGTTCAGAGCCCAAGTGTTTGTGGTTCGTTTGAGAGGTTACCGGTGGGAGATGAGGACCAGCAAGAGCTTTCAGGGCTGGCACCTTTAGTGTAGGAGCAATCCCTGGACGTTCGCAATTCCGCTGTTAAGCTCTGGCCAGATTGAGCAGGAGAGGCAGTGTACGTTGGAACTTTTAGTAGGCTAAACAAGTTCAGAGCCCAAGTGTTTGTGGTTCGTTTGAGAGGTTACCAGTGGGAGATGAGGACCAGCAAGAGCTTTCAGGCTGGCCCCTTTAGTGTAGGAGCAATCCCTGGACGTTCGCAATTTCGGTGTTGAGCTCTGGCCAGATTGAGCAGGAGAGGCTGTGTACGTTGGAAGTTTTAGTAGGCTAAACAAGTTCAGAGCCCAAGTGTTTGTGGTTCGTTTGAGAGGTTACCAGTGGGAGATGAGGACCAGCAAGAGCTTTCAGGGCTGGCCCCTTTAGTGTAGGAGCAATCCCTGGACGTTCGCAATTTCGGTGTTGAGCTCTGGCAGATTGAGCAGGAGAGGCAGTGTACGTTGGAAGTTTTAGTAGGCTAAACAAGTTCAGAGGCCAAGTGTTTGTGGTTCGTTTGAGAGGTTACCGGTGGGAGATGAGGACCAGCAAGAGCTTTCAGGCTGGCCCCTTTAATGTAGGAGCAATCCCTGGACGTTCGCAATTTCGGTGTTGAGCTCTGGCCAGATTGAGCAGGAGAGGCTGTGTACGTTGGAAGTTTTAGTAGGCTAAACAAGTTCAGAGCCCAAGTGTTGTGGTTCGTTTGAGAGGTTACCAGTGGGAGATGAGGACCAGCAAGAGCTTTCAGGGCTGGCCCCTTTAGTGTAGGAGCAATCCCTGGACGTTCGCAATTTCGGTGTTGAGCTCTGGCCAGATTGAGCAGGAGAGGCTGTGTACGTTGGAACTTTTAGTAGGCTAAACAAGTTCAGAGCCCAAGTGTTTGTGGTTCGTTTGAGAGGTTACCAGTGGAGATGAGGACCAGCAAGAGCTTTCAGGGCTGGCCCCTTTAGTGTAGGAGCAATCCCTGGACGTTCGCAATTTCGGTGTTGAGCTCTGGCCAGATTGAGCAGGAGAGGCTGTGTACGTTGGAACTTTTAGTAGGCTAAACAAGTTCAGAGGCCAAGTGTTTGTGGTTCGTTTGAGAGGTTACCGGTGGGAGATGAGGACCAGGAAGAGCTTTCAGGGCTGGCCCCTTTAGTGTAGGAGCAATCGCTGGACGTTCGCAATTTCGGTGTTGAGCTCTGGCAGATTGAGCAGGAGAGGCTGTGTACGTTGGAAGTTTTAGTAGGCTAAACAAGTTCAGAGGCCAAGTGTTTGTGGTTCGTTTGAGAGGTTACCAGTGGGAGATGAGGACCAGGAAGAGCTTTCAGGGCTGGCCCCTTTAGTGTAGGAGCAATCGCTGGACGTTCGCAATTTCGGTGTTGAGCTCTGGCCAGATTGAGCAGGAGAGGCAGTGTACGTTGGAACTTTTAGTAGGCTAAACAAGTTCAGAGCCCAAGTGTTTGTGGTTCGTTTGAGAGGTTACCGGTGGGAGATGAGGACCAGCAAGAGCTTTCAGGGCTGGCCCCTTTAGTGTAGGAGCAATCGCTGGACGTTCGCAATTTCGGTGTTGAGCTCTGGCCAGATTGAGCAGGAGAGGCTGTGTACGTTGGAAGTTTTAGTAGGCTAAACAAGTTCAGAGGCCAAGTGTTTGTGGTTCGTTTGAGAGGTTACCGGTGGGAGATGAGGACCAGCAAGAGCTTTCAGGGCTGGCACCTTTAGTGTAGGAGCAATCCCTGGACGTTCGCAATTTCGGTGTTGAGCTCTGGCCAGATTGGCAGGAGAGGCAGTGTACGTTGGAAGTTTTAGTAGGCTAAACAAATTCAGAGCCCAAGTGTTTGTGGTTCGTTGAGAGGTTACCAGTGGGAGATGAGGACCAGCAAGAGCTTTCAGGGCTGGCACCTTTAGTGTAGGAGCAATCGCTGGACGTTCGCAATTTCGGTGTTGAGCTCTGGCCAGATTGAGCAGGAGAGGCTGTGTACGTTGGAAGTTTTAGTAGGCTAAACAAGTTCAGAGCCCAAGTGTTTGTGGTTCGTTTGAGAGGTTACCAGTGGGAGATGAGGACCAGCAAGAGCTTTCAGGGCTGGCCCCTTTAGTGTAGGAGCAATCGCTGGACGTTCGCAATTTCGGTGTTGAGCTCTGGCCAGATTGAGCAGGAGAGGCAGTGTACGTTGGAAGTTTTAGTAGGCTAAACAAGTTCAGAGCCCAAGTGTTTGTGGTTCGTTTGAGAGGTTACCAGTGGGAGATGAGGACCAGCAAGAGCTTTCAGGGCTGGCACCTTTAGTGTAGGAGCAATCCCTGGACGTTCGCAATTTCGGTGTTGAGCTCTGGCCAGATTGAGCAGGAGAGGCAGTGTACGTTGGAACTTTTAGTAGGCTAAACAAGTTCAGAGGCCAAGTGTTTGTGGTTCGTTTGAGAGGTTACCAGTGGGAGATGAGGACCAGCAAGAGCTTTCAGGGCTGGCGCCTTTAGTGTAGGAGCAATCCCTGGACGTTCGCAATTTCGGTGTTGAGCTCTGGCCAGATTGAGCAGGAGAGGCTGTGTACGTTGGAAGTTTTAGTAGGCTAAACAAGTTCGGAGGCCAAGTGTTTGTGGTTCGTTTGAGAGGTTACCGGTGGGAGATGAGGACCAGCAAGAGCTTTCAGGGCTGGCCCCTTTAGTGTAGGAGCAATCCCTGGACGTTCGCAATTTCGGTGTTGAGCTCTGGCCAGATTGAGCAGGAGAGGCTGTGTACGTTGGAAGTTTTAGTAGGCTAAACAAGTTCAGAGCCCAAGTGTTTGTGGTTCGTTTGAGAGGTTACCAGTGGGAGATGAGGACCAGCAAGAGCTTTCAGGGCTGGCCCCTTTAGTGTAGGAGCAATCGCTGGACGTTCGCAATTTCGGTGTTGAGCTCTGGCCAGATTGAGCAGGAGAGGCAGTGTACGTTGGAAGTTTTAGTAGGCTAAACAAGTTCAGAGCCCAAGTGTTTGTGGTTCGTTTGAGAGGTTAGCAGTGGGAGATGAGGACCAGCAAGAGCTTTCAGGGCTGGCCCCTTTAGTGTAGGAGCAATCGCTGGACGTTCGCAATTTCGGTGTTGAGCTCTGGCCAGATTGAGCAGGAGAGGCTGTGTACGTTGGAAGTTTTAGTAGGCTAAACAAGTTCAGAGCCCAAGTGTTTGTGGTTCGTTTGAGAGGTACCGGTGGGAGATGAGGACCAGCAAGAGCTTTCAGGGCTGGCACCTTTAGTGTAGGAGCTATCCCTTGGACGTTTCGCAATTCCGCTGTTAAGCTCTGGCCAGATTGAGCAGGAGAGGCAGTGTACGTTGGAAGTTTTAGTAGGCTAAACAAGTTCAGAGCCCAAGTGTTTGTGGTTCGTTTGAGAGGTTACCAGTGGGAGATGAGGACCAGCAAGAGCTTTCAGGGCTGCCCCTTTAGTGTAGGAGCAATCCCTGGACGTTCGCAATTTCGGTGTTGAGCTCTGGCCAGATTGAGCAGGAGAGGCTGTGTACGTTGGAAGTTTTAGTAGGCTAAACAAGTTCAGAGCCCAAGTGTTTGTGGTTCGTTTGAGAGGTTACCAGTGGGAGATGAGGACCAGCAAGAGCTTTCAGGGCTGGCCCCTTTAGTGTAGGAGCAATCCCTGGACGTTCGCAATTTCGGTGTTGAGCTCTGGCCAGATTGAGCAGGAGAGGCTGTGTACGTTGGAACTTTTAGTAGGCTAAACAAGTTCAGAGGTCAAGTGTTTGTGGTTCGTTTGAGAGGTTACCAGTGGGAGATGAGGACCAGCAAGAGCTTTCAGGGCTGGCCCCTTTAGTGTAGGAGCAATCCCTGGACGTTCGCAATTTCGGTGTTGAGCTCTGGCCAGATTGAGCAGGAGAGCAGTGTACGTTGGAAGTTTTAGTAGGCTAAACAAGTTCAGAGGCCAAGTGTTTGTGGTTCGTTTGAGAGGTTACCGGTGGGAGATGAGGACCAGCAAGAGCTTTCAGGGCTGGCCCCTTTAATGTAGGAGCAATCCCTGGACGTTCGCAATTTCGGTGTTGAGCTCTGGCCAGATTGAGCAGGAGAGGCTGTGTACGTTGGAAGTTTTAGTAGGCTAAACAAGTTCAGAGCCCAAGTGTTTGTGGTTCGTTTGAGAGGTTACCAGTGGGAGATGAGGACCAGCAAGAGCTTTCAGGGCTGGCACCTTTAGTGTAGGAGCAATCCCTGGACGTTCGCAATTTCGGTGTTGAGCTCTGGCCAGATTGAGCAGGAGAGGCTGTGTACGTTGGAAGTTTTAGTAGGCTAAACAAGTTCAGAGCCCAAGTGTTTGTGGTTCGTTTGAGAGGTTACCAGTGGGAGATGAGGACCAGCAAGAGCTTTCAGGGCTGGCCCCTTTAGTGTAGGAGCAATCCCTGGACGTTCGCAATTTCGGTGTTGAGCTCTGGCCAGATTGAGCAGGAGAGGCTGTGTACGTTGGAACTTTTAGTAGGCTAAACAAGTTCAGAGGCCAAGTGTTTGTGGTTCGTTTGAGAGGTTACCGGTGGGAGATGAGGACCAGGAAGAGCTTTCAGGGCTGGCCCCTTTAGTGTAGGAGCAATCCCTGGACGTTCGCAATTTCGGTGTTGAGCTCTGGCCAGATTGAGCAGGAGAGGCTGTGTACGTTGGAAGTTTTAGTAGGCTAAACAAATTCAGAGCCCAAGTGTTTGTGGTTCGTTTGAGAGGTTACCAGGGGAGATGAGGACCAGCAAGAGCTTTCAGGGCTGCCCCTTTAGTGTAGGAGCAATCGCTGGACGTTCGCAATTTCGGTGTTGAGCTCTGGCCAGATTGAGCAGGAGAGGCTGTGTACGTTGGAAGTTTTAGTAGGCTAAACAAGTTCAGAGCCCAAGTGTTTGTGGTTCGTTTGAGAGGTTACCAGTGGGAGATGAGGACCAGCAAGAGCTTTCAGGGCTGGCCCCTTTAGTGTAGGAGCAATCCCTGGACGTTCGCAATTTCGGTGTTGAGCTCTGGCCAGATTGAGCAGGAGAGGCTGTGTACGTTGGAAGTTTTAGTAGGCTAAACAAGTTCAGAGCCCAAGTGTTTGTGGTTCGTTTGAGAGGTTAGCAGTGGGAGATGAGGACCAGCAAGAGCTTTCAGGGCTGGCCCCTTTAGTGTAGGAGCAATCCTGGACGTTCGCAATTTCGGTGTTGAGCTCTGGCCAGATTGAGCAGGAGAGGCTGTGTACGTTGGAACTTTTAGTAGGCTAAACAAGTTCAGAGCCCAAGTGTTTGTGGTTCGTTTGAGAGGTTACCGGTGGGAGATGAGGACCAGCAAGAGCTTTCAGGGCTGGCCCCTTTAGTGTAGGAGCAATCCCTGGACGTTCGCAATTTCGGTGTTGAGCTCTGGCCAGATTGAGCAGGAGAGGCAGTGTACGTTGGAAGTTTTAGTAGGCTAAACAAATTCAGAGCCCAAGTGTTTGTGGTTCGTTTGAGAGGTTACCAGTGGGAGATGAGGACCAGCAAGAGCTTTCAGGGCTGGCACCTTTAGTGTAGGAGCAATCGCTGGACGTTCGCAATTTCGGTGTTGAGCTCTGGCCAGATTGAGCAGGAGAGGCTGTGTACGTTGGAAGTTTTAGTAGGCTAAACAAGTTCAGAGCCCAAGTGTTTGTGGTTCGTTTGAGAGGTTACCAGTGGAGATGAGGACCAGCAAGAGCTTTCAGGGCTGGCCCTTTAGTGTAGGAGCAATCGCTGGACGTTCGCAATTTCGGTGTTGAGCTCTGGCCAGATTGAGCAGGAGAGGCTGTGTACGTTGGAAGTTTTAGTAGGCTAAACAAGTTCAGAGCCCAAGTGTTTGTGGTTCGTTTGAGAGGTTACCAGTGGGAGATGAGGACCAGCAAGAGCTTTCAGGGCTGGCCCCTTTAGTGTAGGAGCAATCCCTGGACGTTCGCAATTTCGGTGTTGAGCTCTGGCCAGATTGAGCAGGAGAGGCAGTGTACGTTGGAACTTTTAGTAGGCTAAACAAGTTCAGAGGCCAAGTGTTTGTGGTTCGTTGAGAGGTTACCAGTGGGAGATGAGGACCAGCAAGAGCTTTCAGGGCTGGCCCCTTTAGTGTAGGAGCAATCCCTGGACGTTCGCAATTTCGGTGTTGAGCTCTGGCCAGATTGAGCAGCAGAGGCTGTGTACGTTGGAAGTTTTAGTAGGCTAAACAAGTTCAGAGGCCAAGTGTTTGTGGTTCGTTTGAGAGGTTACCGGTGGGAGATGAGGACCAGCAAGAGCTTTCAGGGCTGGCACCTTTAGTGTAGGAGCAATCGCTGGACGTTCGCAATTTCGGTGTTGAGCTCTGGCCAGATTGAGCAGGAGAGGCTGTGTACGTTGGAAGTTTTAGTAGGCTAAACAAATTCAGAGGCCAAGTGTTTGTGGTTCGTTTGAGAGGTTACCAGTGGGAGATGAGGACCAGCAAGAGCTTTCAGGGCTGGCACCTTTAGTGTAGGAGCAATCCCTGGACGTTCGCAATTTCGGTGTTGAGCTCTGGCCAGATTGAGCAGGAGAGGCTGTGTACGTTGGAAGTTTTAGTAGGCTAAACAAGTTCAGAGGCCAAGTGTTTGTGGTTCGTTTGAGAGGTTACCAGTGGGAGATGAGGACCAGCAAGAGCTTTCAGGGCTGGCCCCTTTAGTGTAAGGAGCAATCCCTGGACGTTCGCAATTTCGGTGTTGAGCTCTGGCCAGATTGAGCAGGAGAGGCTGTGTACGTTGGAAGTTTTAGTAGGCTAAACAAGTTCAGAGCCAAGTGTTTGTGGTTCGTTTGAGAGGTTACCAGTGGGAGATGAGGACCAGCAAGAGCTTTCAGGGCTGGCACCTTTAGTGTAGGAGCAATCGCTGGACGTTCGCAATTTCGGTGTTGAGCTCTGGCCAGATTGAGCAGGAGAGGCTGTGTACGTTGGAAGTTTTAGTAGGCTAAACAAGTTCAGAGCCCAAGTGTTTGTGGTTCGTTTGAGAGGTTACCAGTGGGAGATGAGGACCAGCAAGAGCTTTCAGGGCTGGCACCTTTAGTGTAGGAGCAATCGCTGGACGTTCGCAATTTCGGTGTTGAGCTCTGGCCAGATTGAGCAGGAGAGGCTGTGTACGTTGGAAGTTTTAGTAGGCTAAACAAGTTCAGAGCCCAAGTGTTTGTGGTTCGTTTGAGAGGTTACCAGTGGAGATGAGGACCAGCAAGAGCTTTCAGGGCTGGCCCCTTTAGTGTAGGAGCAATCGCTGGACGTTCGCAATTCCGCTGTTAAGCTCTGGCCAGATGAGCAGGAGAGGCTGTGTACGTTGGAAGTTTTAGCAGGCTAAAGATGTTCAGAGCCCAAGTGTTTGTGGTTCGTTTGAGAGGTTACCAGTGGGAGATGAGGACCAGCAAGAGCTTTCAGGGCTGGCCCCTTTAGTGTAGGAGCAATCCCTGGACGTTCGCAATTTCGGTGTTGAGCTCTGGCCAGATTGAGCAGCAGAGGCTGTGTACGTTGGAAGTTTTAGTAGGCTAAACAAGTTCAGAGCCCAAGTGTTTGTGGTTCGTTTGAGAGGTTACCGGTGGGAGATGAGGACCAGCAAGAGCTTTCAGGGCTGGCCCTTTAGTGTAGGAGCAATCGCTGGACGTTCGCAATTTCGGTGTTGAGCTCTGGCCAGATTGAGCAGGAGAGGCTGTGTACGTTGGAAGTTTTAGTAGGCTAAACAAGTTCAGAGCCCAAGTGTTTGTGGTTCGTTTGAGAGGTTACCGGTGGGAGATGAGGACCAGCAAGAGCTTTCAGGGCTGGCACCTTTAGTGTAGGAGCAATCCCTGGACGTTCGCAATTCCGCTGTTAAGCTCTGGCCAGATTGAGCAGGGGAGGCAGTGTACGTTGGAAGTTTTAGTAGGCTAAACAAGTTCAGAGCCCAAGTGTTTGTGGTTCGTTTGAGAGGTTAGCAGTGGGAGATGAGGACCAGCAAGAGCTTTCAGGGCTGGCACCTTTAGTGTAGGAGCAATCGCTGGACGTTCGCAATTTCGGTGTTGAGCTCTGGCCAGATTGAGCAGGAGAGGCTGTGTACGTTGGAAGTTTTAGTAGGCTAAACAAATTCAGAGCCCAAGTGTTTGTGGTTCGTTTGAGAGGTTACCAGTGGGAGATGAGGACCAGCAAGAGCTTTCAGGGCTGGCCCCTTTAGTGTAGGAGCAATCGCTGGACGTTCGCAATTTCGGTGTTGAGCTCTGGCCAGATCTCAACACCGAAATTGCGAACGTCCAGCGATTGCTCCTACTCTAAAGGGGCCAGCCCTGAAAGCTCTTGCTGGTCCTCGATCTCCCACTGGTAACCTCTCGAAACGAGACCAGCAAAGCACTTGGGCTCTGAACTTGTTTAGCCTACTAAAACTTCCAACGTACACAGCCTCTCCTGCTCTGAGCTCTGGCCAGAGCTCAACACCGAAATTGCGAACGTCCAGCGATTGCTCCTACACTAAAGGGGCCAGCCCTGAAAGCTCTTGCTGGTCCTCATCTCCACTGGTAACCTCTCAAACGAACCACAAACACTTGGGCTCTGAATTGTTTAGCCTACTAAAACTTCCAACGTACACAGCCTCTCCTGCTCAATCTGGCCAGAGCTCAACACCGAAATTGCGAACGTCCAGCGATTGCTCCTACACTAAAGGTGCCAGCCCTGAAAGCTCTTGCTGGTCCTCATCTCCCACTGCTAACCTCTCAAACGAACCACAAACACTTGGGCTCTGAACTTGTTTAGCCTACTAAAACTTCCAACGTACACTGCCTCCCCTGCTCAATCTGGCCAGAGCTTAACAGCGGAATTGCGAACGTCCAGGGATTGCTCCTACACTAAAGGTGCCAGCCCTGAAAGCTCTTGCTGGTCCTCATCTCCCACCGGTAACCTCTCAAACGAACCACAAACACTTGGGCTCTGAACTTGTTTAGCCTACTAAAACTTCCAACGTACACAGCCTCTCCTGCTCAATCTGGCCAGAGCTCAACACCGAAATTGCGAACGTCCAGCGATTGCTCCTACACTAAAGGGGCCAGCCCTGAAAGCTCTTGCTGGTCCTCATCTCCCACCGGTAACCTCTCAAACGAACCACAAACACTTGGGCTCTGAACTTGTTTAGCCTACTAAAACTTCCAACGTACACAGCCTCTGCTGCTCAATCTGGCCAGAGCTCAACACCGAAATTGCGAACGTCCAGGGATTGCTCCTACACTAAAGGGGCCAGCCCTGAAAGCTCTTGCTGGTCCTCATCTCCCACTGGTAACCTCTCAAACGAACCACAAACACTTGGGCTCTGAACATCTTTAGCCTGCTAAAACTTCCAACGTACACAGCCTCTCCTGCTCAATCTGGCCAGAGCTTAACAGCGGAATTGCGAACGTCCAGCGATTGCTCCTACACTAAAGGGGCCAGCCCTGAAAGCTCTTGCTGGTCCTCATCTCCCACTGGTAACCTCTCAAACGAACCACAAACACTTGGGCTCTGAACTTGTTTAGCCTACTAAAACTTCCAACGTACACAGCCTCTCCTGCTCAATCTGGCCAGAGCTCAACACCGAAATTGCGAACGTCCAGCGATTGCTCCTACACTAAAGGTGCCAGCCCTGAAAGCTCTTGCTGGTCCTCATCTCCCACTGGTAACCTCTCAAACGAACCACAAACACTTGGGCTCTGAACTTGTTTAGCCTACTAAAACTTCCAACGTACACAGCCTCTCCTGCTCAATCTGGCCAGAGCTCAACACCGAAATTGCGAACGTCCAGCGATTGCTCCTACACTAAAGGTGCCAGCCCTGAAAGCTCTTGCTGGTCCTCATCTCCCACTGGTAACCTCTCAAACGAACCACAAACACTTGGGCTCTGAACTTGTTTAGCTACTAAAACTTCCAACGTACACAGCCTCTCCTGCTCAATCTGGCCAGAGCTCAACACCGAAATTGCGAACGTCCAGGGATTGCTCCTACACTAAAGGGGCCAGCCCTGAAAGCTCTTGCTGGTCCTCATCTCCCACTGGTAACCTCTCAAACGAAC
Organism: Gavia stellata; assembly: GCF_030936135.1. NCBI lineage: Eukaryota > Metazoa > Chordata > Aves > Gaviiformes > Gaviidae > Gavia > Gavia stellata. Next base: position 17,142 of record NW_026777153.1, read on the forward strand.
CACAAACACTTGGCCTCTGAACTTGTTTAGCCTACTAAAACTTCCAACGTACACAGCCTCTCCTGCTCAATCTGGCCAGAGCTCAACACCGAAATTGCGAACGTCCAGGGATTGCTCCTACACTAAAGGTGCCAGCCCTGAAAGCTCTTGCTGGTCCTCATCTCCCACTGGTAACCTCTCAAACGAACCACAAACACTTGGCCTCTGAATTTGTTTAGCCTACTAAAACTTCCAACGTACACAGCCTCTCCTGCTCAATCTGGCCAGAGCTCAACACCGAAATTGCGAACGTCCAGCGATTGCTCCTACACTAAAGGTGCCAGCCCTGAAAGCTCTTGCTGGTCCTCATCTCCCACCGGTAACCTCTCAAACGAACCACAAACACTTGGCCTCTGAACTTGTTTAGCCTACTAAAACTTCCAACGTACACAGCCTCTGCTGCTCAATCTGGCCAGAGCTCAACACCGAAATTGCGAACGTCCAGGGATTGCTCCTACACTAAAGGGCCAGCCCTGAAAGCTCTTGCTGGTCCTCATCTCCCACTGGTAACCTCTCAAACGAACCACAAACACTTGGCCTCTGAACTTGTTTAGCCTACTAAAAGTTCCAACGTACACTGCCTCTCCTGCTCAATCTGGCCAGAGCTCAACACCGAAATTGCGAACGTCCAGGGATTGCTCCTACACTAAAGGGGCCAGCCCTGAAAGCTCTTGCTGGTCCTCATCTCCCACTGGTAACCTCTCAAACGAACCACAAACACTTGGGCTCTGAACTTGTTTAGCCTACTAAAACTTCCAACGTACACAGCCTCTCCTGCTCAATCTGGCCAGAGCTCAACACCGAAATTGCGAACGTCCAGCGATTGCTCCTACACTAAAGGGGCCAGCCCTGAAAGCTCTTGCTGGTCCTCATCTCCCACTGGTAACCTCTCAAACGAACCACAAACACTTGGGCTCTGAACTTGTTTAGCCTACTAAAACTTCCAACGTACACAGCCTCTCCTGCTCAATCTGGCCAGAGCTCAACACCGAAATTGCGAACGTCCAGCGATTGCTCCTACACTAAAGGTGCCAGCCCTGAAAGCTCTTGCTGGTCCTCATCTCCCACTGGTAACCTCTCAAACGAACCACAAAACACTTGGGCTCTGAATTTGTTTAGCCTACTAAAACTTCCAACGTACACTGCCTCTCCTGCTCAATCTGGCCAGAGCTCAACACCGAAATTGCGAACGTCCAGGGATTGCTCCTACACTAAAGGGGCCAGCCCTGAAAGCTCTTGCTGGTCCTCATCTCCCACCGGTAACCTCTCAAACGAACCACAAACACTTGGGCTCTGAACTTGTTTAGCCTACTAAAAGTTCAACGTACACAGCCTCTCCTGCTCAATCTGGCCAGAGCTCAACACCGAAATTGCGAACGTCCAGGGATTGCTCCTACACTAAAGGGGCCAGCCCTGAAAGCTCTTGCTGGTCCTCATCTCCCACTGCTAACCTCTCAAACGAACCACAAACACTTGGGCTCTGAACTTGTTTAGCCTACTAAAACTTCCAACGTACACAGCCTCTCCTGCTCAATCTGGCCAGAGCTCAACACCGAAATTGCGAACGTCCAGGGATTGCTCCTACACTAAAGGGGCCAGCCCTGAAAGCTCTTGCTGGTCCTCATCTCCCACTGGTAACCTCTCAAACGAACCACAAACACTTGGGCTCTGAACTTGTTTAGCCTACTAAAACTTCCAACGTACACAGCCTCTCCTGCTCAATCTGGCCAGAGCTCAACACCGAAATTGCGAACGTCCAGCGATTGCTCCTACACTAAAGGGGCCAGCCCTGAAAGCTCTTGCTGGTCCTCATCTCCCCCTGGTAACCTCTCAAACGAACCACAAACACTTGGGCTCTGAATTTGTTTAGCCTACTAAAACTTCCAACGTACACAGCCTCTCCTGCTCAATCTGGCCAGAGCTCAACACCGAAATTGCGAACGTCCAGGGATTGCTCCTACACTAAAGGGGCCAGCCCTGAAAGCTCTTCCTGGTCCTCATCTCCCACCGGTAACCTCTCAAACGAACCACAAACACTTGGCCTCTGAACTTGTTTAGCCTACTAAAAGTTCCAACGTACACAGCCTCTCCTGCTCAATCTGGCCAGAGCTCAACACCGAAATTGCGAACGTCCAGGGATTGCTCCTACACTAAAGGGGCCAGCCCTGAAAGCTCTTGCTGGTCCTCATCTCCACTGGTAACCTCTCAAACGAACCACAAACACTTGGGCTCTGAACTTGTTTAGCCTACTAAAACTTCCAACGTACACAGCCTCTCCTGCTCAATCTGGCCAGAGCTCAACACCGAAATTGCGAACGTCCAGGGATTGCTCCTACACTAAAGGTGCCAGCCCTGAAAGCTCTTGCTGGTCCTCATCTCCCACTGGTAACCTCTCAAACGAACCACAAACACTTGGGCTCTGAACTTGTTTAGCCTACTAAAACTTCCAACGTACACAGCCTCTCCTGCTCAATCTGGCCAGAGCTCAACACCGAAATTGCGAACGTCCAGGGATTGCTCCCTACATTAAAGGGGCCAGCCCTGAAAGCTCTTGCTGGTCCTCATCTCCCACCGGTAACCTCTCAAACGAACCACAAACACTTGGCCTCTGAACTTGTTTAGCCTACTAAACTTCCAACGTACACTGCCTCTCCTGCTCAATCTGGCCAGAGCTCAACACCGAAATTGCGAACGTCCAGGGATTGCTCCTACACTAAAGGGGCCAGCCCTGAAAGCTCTTGCTGGTCCTCATCTCCCACTGGTAACCTCTCAAACGAACCACAAACACTTGACCTCTGAACTTGTTTAGCCTACTAAAAGTTCCAACGTACACAGCCTCTCCTGCTCAATCTGGCCAGAGCTCAACACCGAAATTGCGAACGTCCAGGGATTGCTCCTACACTAAAGGGGCCAGCCCTGAAAGCTCTTGCTGGTCCTCATCTCCCACTGGTAACCTCTCAACGAACCACAAACACTTGGGCTCTGAACTTGTTTAGCCTACTAAAACTTCCAACGTACACAGCCTCTCCTGCTCAATCTGGCCAGAGCTCAACACCGAAATTGCGAACGTCCAGGGATTGCTCCTACACTAAAGGGGCCAGCCCTGAAAGCTCTTGCTGGTCCTCATCTCCCACTGGTAACCTCTCAAACGAACCACAAACACTTGGGCTCTGAACTTGTTTAGCCTACTAAAACTTCCAACGTACACTGCCTCTCTGCTCAATCTGGCCAGAGCTTAACAGCGGAATTGCGAAACGTCCAGGGATAGCTCCTACACTAAAGGTGCCAGCCCTGAAAGCTCTTGCTGGTCCTCATCTCCCACCGGTAACCTCTCAAACGAACCACAAACACTTGGGCTCTGAACTTGTTTAGCCTACTAAAACTTCAACGTACACAGCCTCTCCTGCTCAATCTGGCCAGAGCTCAACACCGAAATTGCGAACGTCCAGCGATTGCTCCTACACTAAAGGGGCCAGCCCTGAAAGCTCTTGCTGGTCCTCATCTCCACTGCTAACCTCTCAAACGAACCACAAACACTTGGGCTCTGAACTTGTTTAGCCTACTAAACTTCCAACGTACACTGCCTCTCCTGCTCAATCTGGCCAGAGCTCAACACCGAAATTGCGAACGTCCAGCGATTGCTCCTACACTAAAGGGGCCAGCCCTGAAAGCTCTTGCTGGTCCTCATCTCCCACTGGTAACCTCTCAAACGAACCACAAACACTTGGGCTCTGAACTTGTTTAGCCTACTAAAACTTCCAACGTACACAGCCTCTCCTGCTCAATCTGGCCAGAGCTCAACACCGAAATTGCGAACGTCCAGGGATTGCTCCTACACTAAAGGGGCCAGCCCTGAAAGCTCTTGCTGGTCCTCATCTCCCACCGGTAACCTCTCAAACGAACCACAAACACTTGGCCTCCGAACTTGTTTAGCCTACTAAAACTTCCAACGTACACAGCCTCTCCTGCTCAATCTGGCCAGAGCTCAACACCGAAATTGCGAACGTCCAGGGATTGCTCCTACACTAAAGGCGCCAGCCCTGAAAGCTCTTGCTGGTCCTCATCTCCCACTGGTAACCTCTCAAACGAACCACAAACACTTGGCCTCTGAACTTGTTTAGCCTACTAAAGTTCCAACGTACACTGCCTCTCCTGCTCAATCTGGCCAGAGCTCAACACCGAAATTGCGAACGTCCAGGGATTGCTCCTACACTAAAGGTGCCAGCCCTGAAAGCTCTTGCTGGTCCTCATCTCCCACTGGTAACCTCTCAAACGAACCACAAACACTTGGGCTCTGAACTTGTTTAGCCTACTAAAACTTCCAACGTACACTGCCTCTCCTGCTCAATCTGGCCAGAGCTCAACACCGAAATTGCGAACGTCCAGCGATTGCTCCTACACTAAAGGGGCCAGCCCTGAAAGCTCTTGCTGGTCCTCATCTCCCACTGGTAACCTCTCAAACGAACCACAAACACTTGGGCTCTGAACTTGTTTAGCCTACTAAAACTTCCAACGTACACAGCCTCTCCTGCTCAATCTGGCCAGAGCTCAACACCGAAATTGCGAACGTCCAGCGATTGCTCCTACACTAAAGGTGCCAGCCCTGAAAGCTCTTGCTGGTCCTCATCTCCCACTGGTAACCTCTCAACGAACCACAAACACTTGGGCTCTGAATTTGTTTAGCCTACTAAAACTTCCAACGTACACTGCCTCTCCTGCTCAATCTGGCCAGAGCTCAACACCGAAATTGCGAACGTCCAGGGATTGCTCCTACACTAAAGGTGCCAGCCCTGAAAGCTCTTGCTGGTCCTCATCTCCCACGGTAACCTCTCAAACGAACCACAAACACTTGGCCTCTGAACTTGTTTAGCCTACTAAAACTTCCAACGTACACAGCCTCTCCTGCTCAATCTGGCCAGAGCTCAACACCGAAATTGCGAACGTCCAGCGATTGCTCCTACACTAAAGGGGCCAGCCCTGAAAGCTCTTGCTGGTCCTCATCTCCCACCGGTAACCTCTCAAACGAACCACAAACACTTGGGCTCTGAACTTGTTTAGCCTACTAAAAGTTCAACGTACACTGCCTCTCCTGCTCAATCTGGCCAGAGCTCAACACCGAAATTGCGAACGTCCAGCGATTGCTCCTACACTAAAGGGGCCAGCCCTGAAAGCTCTTCCTGGTCCTCATCTCCCACTGGTAACCTCTCAAACGAACCACAAACACTTGGCCTCTGAACTTGTTTAGCCTACTAAAACTTCCAACGTACACAGCCTCTCCTGCTCAATCTGGCCAGAGCTCAACACCGAAATTGCGAACGTCCAGCGATTGCTCCTACACTAAAGGGCCAGCCCTGAAAGCTCTTCCTGGTCCTCATCTCCCACCGGTAACCTCTCAAACGAACCACAAACACTTGGCCTCTGAACTTGTTTAGCCTACTAAAAGTTCCAACGTACACAGCCTCTCCTGCTCAATCTGGCCAGAGCTCAACACCGAAATTGCGAACGTCCAGGGATTGCTCCTACACTAAAGGGGCCAGCCCTGAAAGCTCTTGCTGGTCCTCATCTCCCACTGGTAACCTCTCAAACGAACCACAAACACTTGGGCTCTGAACTTGTTTAGCCTACTAAAAGTTCAACGTACACAGCCTCTCCTGCTCAATCTGGCCAGAGCTCAACACCGAAATTGCGAACGTCCAGGGATTGCTCCTACACTAAAGGGGCCAGCCCTGAAAGCTCTTGCTGGTCCTCATCTCCACTGGTAACCTCTCAAACGAACCACAAACACTTGGGCTCTGACTTGTTTAGCCTACTAAAACTTCCAACGTACACAGCCTCTCCTGCTCAATCTGGCCAGAGCTCAACACCGAAATTGCGAACGTCAGGGATTGCTCCTACATTAAAGGGGCCAGCCCTGAAAGCTCTTGCTGTCCTCATCTCCCACCGGTAACCTCTCAAACGAACCACAAACACTTGGCCTCTGAACTTGTTTAGCCTACTAAAACTTCCAACGTACACTGCCTCTCCTGCTCAATCTGGCCAGAGCTCAACACCGAAATTGCGAACGTCCAGGGATTGCTCCTACACTAAAGGGGCCAGCCCTGAAAGCTCTTGCTGGTCCTCATCTCCCACTGGTAACCTCTCAAACGAACCACAAACACTTGGGCTCTGAACTTGTTTAGCCTACTAAAACTTCCAACGTACACAGCCTCTCCTGCTCAATCTGGCCAGAGCTCAACACCGAAATTGCGAACGTCCAGGGATTGCTCCTACACTAAAGGGGCCAGCCCTGAAAGCTCTTGCTGGTCCTCATCTCCCACTGGTAACCTCTCAAACGAACCACAAACACTTGGGCTCTGAACTTGTTTAGCCTACTAAAAGTTCCAACGTACACTGCCTCTCCTGCTCAATCTGGCCAGAGCTTAACAGCGGAATTGCGAACGTCCAGGGATTGCTCCTACACTAAAGGTGCCAGCCCTGAAAGCTCTTGCTGGTCCTCATCTCCCACCGGTAACCTCTCAAACGAACCACAAACACTTGGGCTCTGAACTTGTTTAGCCTACTAAAACTTCCAACGTACACAGCTCTCCTGCTCAATCTGGCCAGAGCTCAACACCGAAATTGCGAACGTCCAGGGATTGCTCCTACACTAAAGGGGCCAGCCCTGAAAGCTCTTGCTGGTCCTCATCTCCCACTGCTAACCTCTCAAACGAACCACAAACACTTGGGCTCTGAACTTGTTTAGCCTACTAAAACTTCCAACGTACACTGCCTCTCCTGCTCAATCTGGCCAGAGCTCAACACCGAAATTGCGAACGTCCAGCGATTGCTCCTACACTAAGGGGCCAGCCCTGAAAGCTCTTGCTGGTCCTCATCTCCCACTGGTAACCTCTCAAACGAACCACAAACACTTGGGCTCTGAACTTGTTTAGCCTACTAAAACTTCCAACGTACACAGCCTCTCCTGCTCAATCTGGCCAGAGCTCAACACCGAAATTGCGAACGTCCAGCGATTGCTCCTACACTAAAGGTGCCAGCCCTGAAAGCTCTTGCTGGTCCTCATCTCCCACCGGTAACCTCTCAAACGAACCACAAACACTTGGCCTCTGAACTTGTTTAGCCTACTAAAACTTCCAACGTACACAGCCTCTCCTGCTCAATCTGGCCAGAGCTCAACACCGAAATTGCGAACGTCCAGGATTGCTCCTACACTAAAGGCGCCAGCCCTGAAAGCTCTTGCTGGTCCTCATCTCCCACTGGTAACCTCTCAAACGAACCACAAACACTTGGCCTCTGAACTTGTTTAGCCTACTAAAAGTTCCAACGTACACTGCCTCTCCTGCTCAATCTGGCCAGAGCTCAACACCGAAATTGCGAACGTCCAGGGATTGCTCCTACACTAAAGGTGCCAGCCCTGAAAGCTCTTGCTGGTCCTCATCTCCCACTGGTAACCTCTCAAACGAACCACAAACACTTGGGCTCTGAACTTGTTTAGCCTACTAAAACTTCCAACGTACACAGCCTCTCCTGCTCAATCTGGCCAGAGCTCAACACCGAAATTGCGAACGTCCAGCGATTGCTCCTACACTAAAGGGGCCAGCCCTGAAAGCTCTTGCTGGTCCTCATCTCCCACTGGTAACCTCTCAAACGAACCACAAACACTTGGGCTCTGAACTTGTTTAGCCTACTAAAACTTCCAACGTACACAGCCTCTCCTGCTCAATCTGGCCAGAGCTCAACACCGAAATTGCGAACGTCCAGCGATTGCTCCTACACTAAAGGGGCCAGCCCTGAAAGCTCTTGCTGGTCCTCATCTCCCACTGGTAACCTCTCAAACGAACCACAAACACTTGGGCTCTGAATTTGTTTAGCCTACTAAAACTTCCAACGTACACTGCCTCTCCTGCTCAATCTGGCCAGAGCTCAACACCGAAATTGCGAACGTCCAGGGATTGCTCCTACACTAAAGGTGCCAGCCCTGAAAGCTCTTGCTGGTCCTCATCTCCCACCGGTAACCTCTCAAACGAACCACAAACACTTGGCCTCTGAACTTGTTTAGCCTACTAAAACTTCCAACGTACACAGCCTCTCCTGCTCAATCTGGCCAGAGCTCAACACCGAAATTGCGAACGTCCAGGGATTGCTCCTACACTAAAGGTGCCAGCCCTGAAAGCTCTTGCTGGTCCTCATCTCCCACCGGTAACCTCTCAAACGAACCACAAACACTTGGGCTCTGAACTTGTTTAGCCTACTAAAAGTTCCAACGTACACTGCCTCTCCTGCTCAATCTGGCCAGAGCTCAACACCGAAATTGCGAACGTCCAGCGATTGCTCCTACACTAAAGGGGCCAGCCCTGAAAGCTCTTGCTGGTCCTCATCTCCCACTGGTAACCTCTCAAACGAACCACAAACACTTGGCCTCTGAACTTGTTTAGCCTACTAAAACTTCCAACGTACACAGCCTCTCCTGCTCAATCTGGCCAGAGCTCAACACCGAAATTGCGAACGTCCAGCGATTGCTCCTACACTAAAGGTGCCAGCCCTGAAAGCTCTTGCTGGTCCTCATCTCCCACCGGTAACCTCTCAAACGAACCACAAACACTTGGCCTCTGAACTTGTTTAGCCTACTAAAACTTCCAACGTACACAGCCTCTGCTGCTCAATCTGGCCAGAGCTCAACACCGAAATTGCGAACGTCCAGGGATTGCTCCTACACTAAAGGGGCCAGCCCTGAAAGCTCTTGCTGGTCCTCATCTCCCACTGGTAACCTCTCAAACGAACCACAAACACTTGGCCTCTGAACTTGTTTAGCCTACTAAAAGTTCCAATGTACACTGCCTCTCCTGCTCAATCTGGCCAGAGCTCAACACCGAAATTGCGAACGTCCAGGGATTGCTCCTACACTAAAGGGGCCAGCCCTGAAAGCTCTTGCTGGTCCTCATCTCCCACTGGTAACCTCTCAAACGAACCACAAACACTTGGCCTCTGAACTTGTTTAGCCTACTAAAACTTCCAACGTACACAGCCTCTCCTGCTCAATCTGGCCAGAGCTCAACACCGAAATTGCGAACGTCCAGGGATTGCTCCTACACTAAAGGTGCCAGCCCTGAAAGCTCTTGCTGGTCCTCATCTCCCACTGGTAACCTCTCAAACGAACCACAAACACTTGGGCTCTGAACTTGTTTAGCCTACTAAAAGTTCCAACGTACACAGCCTCTCCTGCTCAATCTGGCCAGAGCTCAACACCGAAATTGCGAACGTCCAGCGATTGCTCCTACACTAAAGGTGCCAGCCCTGAAAGCTCTTGCTGGTCCTCATCTCCCACTGGTAACCTCTCAAACGAACCACAAACACTTGGGCTCTGAATTTGTTTAGCCTACTAAAACTTCCAACGTACACTGCCTCTCCTGCTCAATCTGGCCAGAGCTCAACACCGAAATTGCGAACGTCCAGGGATTGCTCCTACATTAAAGGGGCCAGCCCTGAAAGCTCTTGCTGGTCCTCATCTCCCACCGGTAACCTCTCAAACGAACCACAAACACTTGGGCTCTGAACTTGTTTAGCCTACTAAAACTTCCAACGTACACAGCCTCTCCTGCTCAATCTGGCCAGAGCTCAACACCGAAATTGCGAACGTCCAGCGATTGCTCCTACACTAAAGGGGCCAGCCCTGAAAGCTCTTGCTGGTCCTCATCTCCCACCGGTAACCTCTCAAACGAACCACAAACACTTGACCTCTGAACTTGTTTAGCCTACTAAAACTTCCAACGTACACAGCCTCTCCTGCTCAATCTGGCCAGAGCTCAACACCGAAATTGCGAACGTCCAGGGATTGCTCCTACACTAAAGGGGCCAGCCCTGAAAGCTCTTGCTGGTCCTCATCTCCCACTGGTAACCTCTCAAACGAACCACAAACACTTGGGCTCTGAACTTGTTTAGCCTACTAAAACTTCCAACGTACACAGCCTCTCCTGCTCAATCTGGACAGAGATCAACACCAAAATTGCGAACGTCCAGGGATTGCTCCTACACTAAAGGGGCCAGCCCTGAAAGCTCTTGCTGGTCCTCATCTCCCACTGGTAACCTCTCAAACGAACCACAAACACTTGGCCTCTGAATTTGTTTAGCCTACTAAAACTTCCAACGTACACAGCCTCTCCTGCTCAATCTGGCCAGAGCTCAACACCGAAATTGCGAACGTCCAGCGATTGCTCCTACACTAAAGGGGCCAGCCCTGAAAGCTCTTGCTGGTCCTCATCTCCCACTGGTAACCTCTCAAACGAACCACAAACACTTGGGCTCTGAATTTGTTTAGCCTACTAAAACTTCCAACGTACACTGCCTCTCCTGCTCAATCTGGCCAGAGCTCAACACCGAAATTGCGAACGTCCAGGGATTGCTCCTACACTAAAGGTGCCAGCCCTGAAAGCTCTTGCTGGTCCTCATCTCCCACCGGTAACCTCTCAAACGAACCACAAACACTTGGGCTCTGAACTTGTTTAGCCTACTAAAACTTCCAACGTACACAGCCTCTCCTGCTCAATCTGGCCAGAGCTCAACACCGAAATTGCGAACGTCCAGCGATTGCTCCTACACTAAAGGGGCCAGCCCTGAAAGCTCTTGCTGGTCCTCATCTCCCACCGGTAACCTCTCAAACGAACCACAAACACTTGGGCTCTGAACTTGTTTAGCCTACTAAAAGTTCCAACGTACACTGCCTCTCCTGCTCAATCTGGCCAGAGCTCAACACCGAAATTGCGAACGTCCAGCGATTGCTCCTACACTAAAGGGGCCAGCCCTGAAAGCTCTTGCTGGTCCTCATCTCCCACTGGTAACCTCTCAAACGAACCACAAACACTTGGCCTCTGAACTTGTTTAGCCTACTAAAACTTCCAACGTACACAGCCTCTCCTGCTCAATCTGGCCAGAGCTCAACACCGAAATTGCGAACGTCCAGCGATTGCTCCTACACTAAAGGTGCCAGCCCTGAAAGCTCTTGCTGGTCCTCATCTCCCACCGGTAACCTCTCAAACGAACCACAAACACTTGGCCTCTGAACTTGTTTAGCCTACTAAAACTTCCAACGTACACAGCCTCTGCTGCTCAATCTGGCCAGAGCTCAACACCGAAATTGCGAACGTCCAGGGATTGCTCCTACACTAAAGGGGCCAGCCCTGAAAGCTCTTGCTGGTCCTCATCTCCCACTGGTAACCTCTCAAACGAACCACAAACACTTGGCCTCTGAACTTGTTTAGCCTACTTAAAGTTCCAATGTACACTGCCTCTCCTGCTCAATCTGGCCAGAGCTCAACACCGAAATTGCGAACGTCCAGGGATTGCTCCTACACTAAAGGGGCCAGCCCTGAAAGCTCTTGCTGGTCCTCATCTCCCACTGGTAACCTCTCAAACGAACCACAAACACTTGGCCTCTGAACTTGTTTAGCCTACTAAAACTTCCAACGTACACAGCCTCTCCTGCTCAATCTGGCCAGAGCTCAACACCGAAATTGCGAACGTCCAGCGATTGCTCCTACACTAAAGGGGCCAGCCCTGAAAGCTCTTGCTGGTCCTCATCTCCCACTGGTAACCTCTCAAACGAACCACAAACACTTGGGCTCTGAACTTGTTTAGCCTACTAAAAGTTCCAACGTACACAGCCTCTCCTGCTCAATCTGGCCAGAGCTCAACACCGAAATTGCGAACGTCCAGCGATTGCTCCTACACTAAAGGTGCCAGCCCTGAAAGCTCTTGCTGGTCCTCATCTCCCACTGGTAACCTCTCAAACGAACCACAAACACTTGGGCTCTGAATTTGTTTAGCCTACTAAAACTTCCAACGTACACTGCCTCTCCTGCTCAATCTGGCCAGAGCTCAACACCGAAATTGCGAACGTCCAGGGATTGCTCCTACATTAAAGGGGCCAGCCCTGAAAGCTCTTGCTGGTCCTCATCTCCCACCGGTAACCTCTCAAACGAACCACAAACACTTGGGCTCTGAACTTGTTTAGCCTACTAAAACTTCCAACGTACACAGCCTCTCCTGCTCAATCTGGCCAGAGCTCAACACCGAAATTGCGAACGTCCAGCGATTGCTCCTACACTAAAGGGGCCAGCCCTGAAAGCTCTTGCTGGTCCTCATCTCCCACTGGTAACCTCTCAAACGAACCACAAACACTTGACCTCTGAACTTGTTTAGCCTACTAAAAGTTCCAACGTACACAGCCTCTCCTGCTCAATCTGGCCAGAGCTCAACACCGAAATTGCGAACGTCCAGGGATTGCTCCTACACTAAAGGGGCCAGCCCTGAAAGCTCTTGCTGGTCCTCATCTCCCACTGGTAACCTCTCAAACGAACCACAAACACTTGGGCTCTGAACTTGTTTAGCCTACTAAAACTTCCAACGTACACAGCCTCTCCTGCTCAATCTGGACAGAGCTCAACACCAAAATTGCGAACGTCCAGCGATTGCTCCTACACTAAAGGGGCCAGCCCTGAAAGCTCTTGCTGGTCCTCATCTCCCACTGGTAACCTCTCAAACGAACCACAAACACTTGGCCTCTGAATTTGTTTAGCCTACTAAAACTTCCAACGTACACAGCCTCTCCTGCTCAATCTGGCCAGAGCTCAACACCGAAATTGCGAACGTCCAGCGATTGCTCCTACACTAAAGGGGCCAGCCCTGAAAGCTCTTGCTGGTCCTCATCTCCCACTGGTAACCTCTCAAACGAACCACAAACACTTGGGCTCTGAATTTGTTTAGCCTACTAAAACTTCCAACGTACACAGCCTCTCCTGCTCAATCTGGCCAGAGCTCAACACCGAAATTGCGAACGTCCAGGGATTGCTCCTACACTAAAGGGGCCAGCCCTGAAAGCTCTTGCTGGTCCTCATCTCCCACCGGTAACCTCTCAAACGAACCACAAACACTTGGGCTCTGAACTTGTTTAGCCTACTAAAAGTTCCAACGTACACTGCCTCTCCTGCTCAATCTGGCCAGAGCTCAACACCGAAATTGCGAACGTCCAGGGATTGCTCCTACACTAAAGGGGCCAGCCCTGAAAGCTCTTGCTGGTCCTCATCTCCCACTGGTAACCTCTCAAACGAACCACAAACACTTGGCCTCTGAACTTGTTTAGCCTACTAAAACTTCCAACGTACACTGCCTCTCCTGCTCAATCTGGCCAGAGCTTAACAGCGGAATTGCGAACGTCCAGGGATTGCTCCTACACTAAAGGTGCCAGCCCTGAAAGCTCTTGCTGGTCCTCATCTCCCACCGGTAACCTCTCAAACGAACCACAAACACTTGGGCTCTGAACTTGTTTAGCCTACTAAAACTTCCAACGTACACAGCCTCTCCTGCTCAATCTGGCCAGAGCTCAACACCGAAATTGCGAACGTCCAGGGATTGCTCCTACACTAAAGGGGCCAGCCCTGAAAGCTCTTGCTGGTCCTCATCTCCCACTGCTAACCTCTCAAACGAACCACAAACACTTGGGCTCTGAACTTGTTTAGCCTACTAAAACTTCCAACGTACACTGCCTCTCCTGCTCAATCTGGCCAGAGCTCAACACCGAAATTGCGAACGTCCAGCGATTGCTCCTACACTAAAGGGGCCAGCCCTGAAAGCTCTTGCTGGTCCTCATCTCCCACTGGTAACCTCTCAAACGAACCACAAACACTTGGGCTCTGAACTTGTTTAGCCTACTAAAACTTCCAACGTACACAGCCTCTCCTGCTCAATCTGGCCAGAGCTCAACACCGAAATTGCGAACGTCCAGCGATTGCTCCTACACTAAAGGTGCCAGCCCTGAAAGCTCTTGCTGGTCCTCATCTCCCACCGGTAACCTCTCAAACGAACCACAAACACTTGGCCTCTGAACTTGTTTAGCCTACTAAAACTTCCAACGTACACAGCCTCTCCTGCTCAATCTGGCCAGAGCTCAACACCGAAATTGCGAACGTCCAGGGATTGCTCCTACACTAAAGGCGCCAGCCCTGAAAGCTCTTGCTGGTCCTCATCTCCCACTGGTAACCTCTCAAACGAACCACAAACACTTGGCCTCTGAACTTGTTTAGCCTACTAAAAGTTCCAACGTACACTGCCTCTCCTGCTCAATCTGGCCAGAGCTCAACACCGAAATTGCGAACGTCCAGGGATTGCTCCTACACTAAAGGTGCCAGCCCTGAAAGCTCTTGCTGGTCCTCATCTCCCACTGGTAACCTCTCAAACGAACCACAAACACTTGGGCTCTGAACTTGTTTAGCCTACTAAAACTTCCAACGTACACAGCCTCTCCTGCTCAATCTGGCCAGAGCTCAACACCGAAATTGCGAACGTCCAGCGATTGCTCCTACACTAAAGGGGCCAGCCCTGAAAGCTCTTGCTGGTCCTCATCTCCCACTGGTAACCTCTCAAACGAACCACAAACACTTGGGCTCTGAACTTGTTTAGCCTACTAAAACTTCCAACGTACACAGCCTCTCCTGCTCAATCTGGCCAGAGCTCAACACCGAAATTGCGAACGTCCAGCGATTGCTCCTACACTAAAGGTGCCAGCCCTGAAAGCTCTTGCTGGTCCTCATCTCCCACTGGTAACCTCTCAAACGAACCACAAACACTTGGGCTCTGAATTTGTTTAGCCTACTAAAACTTCCAACGTACACTGCCTCTCCTGCTCAATCTGGCCAGAGCTCAACACCGAAATTGCGAACGTCCAGGGATTGCTCCTACACTAAAGGGGCCAGCCCTGAAAGCTCTTGCTGGTCCTCATCTCCCACCGGTAACCTCTCAAACGAACCACAAACACTTGGGCTCTGAACTTGTTTAGCCTACTAAAACTTCCAACGTACACAGCCTCTCCTGCTCAATCTGGCCAGAGCTCAACACCGAAATTGCGAACGTCCAGGGATTGCTCCTACACTAAAGGTGCCAGCCCTGAAAGCTCTTGCTGGTCCTCATCTCCCACCGGTAACCTCTCAAACGAACCACAAACACTTGGGCTCTGAACTTGTTTAGCCTACTAAAAGTTCCAACGTACACTGCCTCTCCTGCTCAATCTGGCCAGAGCTCAACACCGAAATTGCGAACGTCCAGCGATTGCTCCTACACTAAAGGGGCCAGCCCTGAAAGCTCTTCCTGGTCCTCATCTCCCACTGGTAACCTCTCAAACGAACCACAAACACTTGGCCTCTGAACTTGTTTAGCCTACTAAAACTTCCAACGTACACAGCCTCTCCTGCTCAATCTGGCCAGAGCTCAACACCGAAATTGCGAACGTCCAGCGATTGCTCCTACACTAAAGGTGCCAGCCCTGAAAGCTCTTGCTGGTCCTCATCTCCCACCGGTAACCTCTCAAACGAACCACAAACACTTGGCCTCTGAACTTGTTTAGCCTACTAAAACTTCCAACGTACACAGCCTCTGCTGCTCAATCTGGCCAGAGCTCAACACCGAAATTGCGAACGTCCAGGGATTGCTCCTACACTAAAGGGGCCAGCCCTGAAAGCTCTTGCTGGTCCTCATCTCCCACTGGTAACCTCTCAAACGAACCACAAACACTTGGCCTCTGAACTTGTTTAGCCTACTAAAAGTTCCAATGTACACTGCCTCTCCTGCTCAATCTGGCCAGAGCTCAACACCGAAATTGCGAACGTCCAGGGATTGCTCCTACACTAAAGGGGCCAGCCCTGAAAGCTCTTGCTGCTCCTCATCTCCCACTGGTAACCTCTCAAACGAACCACAAACACTTGGCCTCTGAACTTGTTTAGCCTACTAAAACTTCCAACGTACACAGCCTCTCCTGCTCAATCTGGCCAGAGCTCAACACCGAAATTGCGAACGTCCAGGGATTGCTCCTACACTAAAGGTGCCAGCCCTGAAAGCTCTTGCTGGTCCTCATCTCCCACTGGTAACCTCTCAAACGAACCACAAACACTTGGGCTCTGAACTTGTTTAGCCTACTAAAAGTTCCAACGTACACAGCCTCTCCTGCTCAATCTGGCCAGAGCTCAACACCGAAATTGCGAACGTCCAGCGATTGCTCCTACACTAAAGGTGCCAGCCCTGAAAGCTCTTGCTGGTCCTCATCTCCCACTGGTAACCTCTCAAACGAACCACAAACACTTGGGCTCTGAATTTGTTTAGCCTACTAAAACTTCCAACGTACACTGCCTCTCCTGCTCAATCTGGCCAGAGCTCAACACCGAAATTGCGAACGTCCAGGGATTGCTCCTACATTAAAGGGGCCAGCCCTGAAAGCTCTTGCTGGTCCTCATCTCCCACCGGTAACCTCTCAAACGAACCACAAACACTTGGGCTCTGAACTTGTTTAGCCTACTAAAACTTCCAACGTACACAGCCTCTCCTGCTCAATCTGGCCAGAGCTCAACACCGAAATTGCGAACGTCCAGCGATTGCTCCTACACTAAAGGGGCCAGCCCTGAAAGCTCTTGCTGGTCCTCATCTCCCACTGGTAACCTCTCAAACGAACCACAAACACTTGACCTCTGAACTTGTTTAGCCTACTAAAAGTTCCAACGTACACAGCCTCTCCTGCTCAATCTGGCCAGAGCTCAACACCGAAATTGCGAACGTCCAGGGATTGCTCCTACACTAAAGGGGCCAGCCCTGAAAGCTCTTGCTGGTCCTCATCTCCCACTGGTAACCTCTCAAACGAACCACAAACACTTGGGCTCTGAACTTGTTTAGCCTACTAAAACTTCCAACGTACACAGCCTCTCCTGCTCAATCTGGACAGAGCTCAACACCAAAATTGCGAACGTCCAGGGATTGCTCCTACACTAAAGGGGCCAGCCCTGAAAGCTCTTGCTGGTCCTCATCTCCCACTGGTAACCTCTCAAACGAACCACAAACACTTGGCCTCTGAATTTGTTTAGCCTACTAAAACTTCCAACGTACACAGCCTCTCCTGCTCAATCTGGCCAGAGCTCAACACCGAAATTGCGAACGTCCAGCGATTGCTCCTACACTAAAGGGGCCAGCCCTGAAAGCTCTTGCTGGTCCTCATCTCCCACTGGTAACCTCTCAAACGAACCACAAACACTTGGGCTCTGAATTTGTTTAGCCTACTAAAACTTCCAACGTACACAGCCTCTCCTGCTCAATCTGGCCAGAGCTCAACACCGAAATTGCGAACGTCCAGGGATTGCTCCTACACTAAAGGGGCCAGCCCTGAAAGCTCTTGCTGGTCCTCATCTCCCACCGGTAACCTCTCAAACGAACCACAAACACTTGGGCTCTGAACTTGTTTAGCCTACTAAAAGTTCCAACGTACACTGCCTCTCCTGCTCAATCTGGCCAGAGCTCAACACCGAAATTGCGAACGTCCAGCGATTGCTCCTACACTAAAGGGGCCAGCCCTGAAAGCTCTTCCTGGTCCTCATCTCCCACTGGTAACCTCTCAAACGAACCACAAACACTTGGCCTCTGAACTTGTTTAGCCTACTAAAACTTCCAACGTACACAGCCTCTCCTGCTCAATCTGGCCAGAGCTCAACACCGAAATTGCGAACGTCCAGCGATTGCTCCTACACTAAAGGTGCCAGCCCTGAAAGCTCTTGCTGGTCCTCATCTCCCACCGGTAACCTCTCAAACGAACCACAAACACTTGGCCTCTGAACTTGTTTAGCCTACTAAAACTTCCAACGTACACAGCCTCTGCTGCTCAATCTGGCCAGAGCTCAACACCGAAATTGCGAACGTCCAGGGATTGCTCCTACACTAAAGGGGCCAGCCCTGAAAGCTCTTGCTGGTCCTCATCTCCCACTGGTAACCTCTCAAACGAACCACAAACACTTGGCCTCTGAACTTGTTTAGCCTACTAAAAGTTCCAATGTACACTGCCTCTCCTGCTCAATCTGGCCAGAGCTCAACACCGAAATTGCGAACGTCCAGCGATTGCTCCTACACTAAAGGGGCCAGCCCTGAAAGCTCTTGCTGGTCCTCATCTCCCACCGGTAACCTCTCAAACGAACCACAAACACTTGGCCTCTGAACTTGTTTAGCCTACTAAAACTTCCAACGTACACAGCCTCTCCTGCTCAATCTGGCCAGAGCTCAACACCGAAATTGCGAACGTCCAGGGATTGCTCCTACACTAAAGGTGCCAGCCCTGAAAGCTCTTGCTGGTCCTCATCTCCCACTGCTAACCTCTCAAACGAACCACAAACACTTGGGCTCTGAACTTGTTTAGCCTACTAAAAGTTCCAACGTACACAGCCTCTCCTGCTCAATCTGGCCAGAGCTCAACACCGAAATTGCGAACGTCCAGCGATTGCTCCTACACTAAAGGTGCCAGCCCTGAAAGCTCTTGCTGGTCCTCATCTCCCACTGGTAACCTCTCAAACGAACCACAAACACTTGGGCTCTGAATTTGTTTAGCCTACTAAAACTTCCAACGTACACTGCCTCTCCTGCTCAATCTGGCCAGAGCTCAACACCGAAATTGCGAACGTCCAGGGATTGCTCCTACATTAAAGGGGCCAGCCCTGAAAGCTCTTGCTGGTCCTCATCTCCCACCGGTAACCTCTCAAACGAACCACAAACACTTGGGCTCTGAACTTGTTTAGCCTACTAAAACTTCCAACGTACACAGCCTCTCCTGCTCAATCTGGCCAGAGCTCAACACCGAAATTGCGAACGTCCAGCGATTGCTCCTACACTAAAGGGGCCAGCCCTGAAAGCTCTTGCTGGTCCTCATCTCCCACTGGTAACCTCTCAAACGAACCACAAACACTTGGCCTCTGAACTTGTTTAGCCTACTAAAACTTCCAACGTACACAGCCTCTCCTGCTCAATCTGGCCAGAGCTCAACACCGAAATTGCGAACGTCCAGCGATTGCTCCTACACTAAAGGTGCCAGCCCTGAAAGCTCTTGCTGGTCCTCATCTCCCACCGGTAACCTCTCAAACGAACCACAAACACTTGGCCTCTGAACTTGTTTAGCCTACTAAAACTTCCAACGTACACAGCCTCTGCTGCTCAATCTGGCCAGAGCTCAACACCGAAATTGCGAACGTCCAGCGATTGCTCCTACACTAAAGGGGCCAGCCCTGAAAGCTCTTGCTGGTCCTCATCTCCCACTGGTAACCTCTCAAACGAACCACAAACACTTGGCCTCTGAACTTGTTTAGCCTACTAAAAGTTCCAATGTACACTGCCTCTCCTGCTCAATCTGGCCAGAGCTCAACACCGAAATTGCGAACGTCCAGGGATTGCTCCTACACTAAAGGGGCCAGCCCTGAAAGCTCTTGCTGGTCCTCATCTCCCACTGGTAACCTCTCAAACGAACCACAAACACTTGGCCTCTGAACTTGTTTAGCCTACTAAAACTTCCAACGTACACAGCCTCTCCTGCTCAATCTGGCCAGAGCTCAACACCGAAATTGCGAACGTCCAGGGATTGCTCCTACACTAAAGGTGCCAGCCCTGAAAGCTCTTGCTGGTCCTCATCTCCCACTGGTAACCTCTCAAACGAACCACAAACACTTGGGCTCTGAACTTGTTTAGCCTACTAAAAGTTCCAACGTACACAGCCTCTCCTGCTCAATCTGGCCAGAGCTCAACACCGAAATTGCGAACGTCCAGCGATTGCTCCTACACTAAAGGTGCCAGCCCTGAAAGCTCTTGCTGGTCCTCATCTCCCACTGGTAACCTCTCAAACGAACCACAAACACTTGGCCTCTGAATTTGTTTAGCCTACTAAAACTTCCAACGTACACTGCCTCTCCTGCTCAATCTGGCCAGAGCTCAACACCGAAATTGCGAACGTCCAGGGATTGCTCCTACATTAAAGGGGCCAGCCCTGAAAGCTCTTGCTGGTCCTCATCTCCCACCGGTAACCTCTCAAACGAACCACAAACACTTGGGCTCTGAACTTGTTTAGCCTACTAAAACTTCCAACGTACACAGCCTCTCCTGCTCAATCTGGCCAGAGCTCAACACCGAAATTGCGAACGTCCAGCGATTGCTCCTACACTAAAGGGGCCAGCCCTGAAAGCTCTTGCTGGTCCTCATCTCCCACTGGTAACCTCTCAAACGAACCACAAACACTTGACCTCTGAACTTGTTTAGCCTACTAAAAGTTCCAACGTACACAGCCTCTCCTGCTCAATCTGGCCAGAGCTCAACACCGAAATTGCGAACGTCCAGGGATTGCTCCTACACTAAAGGGGCCAGCCCTGAAAGCTCTTGCTGGTCCTCATCTCCCACTGGTAACCTCTCAAACGAACCACAAACACTTGGGCTCTGAACTTGTTTAGCCTACTAAAACTTCCAACGTACACAGCCTCTCCTGCTCAATCTGGACAGAGCTCAACACCAAAATTGCGAACGTCCAGGGATTGCTCCTACACTAAAGGGGCCAGCCCTGAAAGCTCTTGCTGGTCCTCATCTCCCACTGGTAACCTCTCAAACGAACCACAAACACTTGGCCTCTGAATTTGTTTAGCCTACTAAAACTTCCAACGTACACAGCCTCTCCTGCTCAATCTGGCCAGAGCTCAACACCGAAATTGCGAACGTCCAGCGATTGCTCCTACACTAAAGGGGCCAGCCCTGAAAGCTCTTGCTGGTCCTCATCTCCCACTGGTAACCTCTCAAACGAACCACAAACACTTGGGCTCTGAATTTGTTTAGCCTACTAAAACTTCCAACGTACACAGCCTCTCCTGCTCAATCTGGCCAGAGCTCAACACCGAAATTGCGAACGTCCAGGGATTGCTCCTACACTAAAGGGGCCAGCCCTGAAAGCTCTTGCTGGTCCTCATCTCCCACCGGTAACCTCTCAAACGAACCACAAACACTTGGGCTCTGAACTTGTTTAGCCTACTAAAAGTTCCAACGTACACTGCCTCTCCTGCTCAATCTGGCCAGAGCTCAACACCGAAATTGCGAACGTCCAGCGATTGCTCCTACACTAAAGGGGCCAGCCCTGAAAGCTCTTCCTGGTCCTCATCTCCCACTGGTAACCTCTCAAACGAACCACAAACACTTGGCCTCTGAACTTGTTTAGCCTACTAAAACTTCCAACGTACACAGCCTCTCCTGCTCAATCTGGCCAGAGCTCAACACCGAAATTGCGAACGTCCAGCGATTGCTCCTACACTAAAGGTGCCAGCCCTGAAAGCTCTTGCTGGTCCTCATCTCCCACCGGTAACCTCTCAAACGAACCACAAACACTTGGCCTCTGAACTTGTTTAGCCTACTAAAACTTCCAACGTACACAGCCTCTGCTGCTCAATCTGGCCAGAGCTCAACACCGAAATTGCGAACGTCCAGGGATTGCTCCTACACTAAAGGGGCCAGCCCTGAAAGCTCTTGCTGGTCCTCATCTCCCACTGGTAACCTCTCAAACGAACCACAAACACTTGGCCTCTGAACTTGTTTAGCCTACTAAAAGTTCCAATGTACACTGCCTCTCCTGCTCAATCTGGCCAGAGCTCAACACCGAAATTGCGAACGTCCAGGGATTGCTCCTACACTAAAGGGGCCAGCCCTGAAAGCTCTTGCTGGTCCTCATCTCCCACTGGTAACCTCTCAAACGAACCACAAACACTTGGCCTCTGAATTTGTTTAGCCTACTAAAACTTCCAACGTACACAGCCTCTCCTGCTCAATCTGGCCAGAGCTCAACACCGAAATTGCGAACGTCCAGCGATTGCTCCTACACTAAAGGGGCCAGCCCTGAAAGCTCTTGCTGGTCCTCATCTCCCACTGGTAACCTCTCAAACGAACCACAAACACTTGGGCTCTGAATTTGTTTAGCCTACTAAAACTTCCAACGTACACAGCCTCTCCTGCTCAATCTGGCCAGAGCTCAACACCGAAATTGCGAACGTCCAGGGATTGCTCCTACACTAAAGGGGCCAGCCCTGAAAGCTCTTGCTGGTCCTCATCTCCCACCGGTAACCTCTCAAACGAACCACAAACACTTGGGCTCTGAACTTGTTTAGCCTACTAAAAGTTCCAACGTACACTGCCTCTCCTGCTCAATCTGGCCAGAGCTCAACACCGAAATTGCGAACGTCCAGCGATTGCTCCTACACTAAAGGGGCCAGCCCTGAAAGCTCTTCCTGGTCCTCATCTCCCACTGGTAACCTCTCAAACGAACCACAAACACTTGGCCTCTGAACTTGTTTAGCCTACTAAAACTTCCAACGTACACAGCCTCTCCTGCTCAATCTGGCCAGAGCTCAACACCGAAATTGCGAACGTCCAGCGATTGCTCCTACACTAAAGGTGCCAGCCCTGAAAGCTCTTGCTGGTCCTCATCTCCCACCGGTAACCTCTCAAACGAACCACAAACACTTGGCCTCTGAACTTGTTTAGCCTACTAAAACTTCCAACGTACACAGCCTCTGCTGCTCAATCTGGCCAGAGCTCAACACCGAAATTGCGAACGTCCAGGGATTGCTCCTACACTAAAGGGGCCAGCCCTGAAAGCTCTTGCTGGTCCTCATCTCCCACTGGTAACCTCTCAAACGAACCACAAACACTTGGCCTCTGAACTTGTTTAGCCTACTAAAAGTTCCAATGTACACTGCCTCTCCTGCTCAATCTGGCCAGAGCTCAACACCGAAATTGCGAACGTCCAGGGATTGCTCCTACACTAAAGGGGCCAGCCCTGAAAGCTCTTGCTGGTCCTCATCTCCCACTGGTAACCTCTCAAACGAACCACAAACACTTGGCCTCTGAACTTGTTTAGCCTACTAAAACTTCCAACGTACACAGCCTCTCCTGCTCAATCTGGCCAGAGCTCAACACCGAAATTGCGAACGTCCAGGGATTGCTCCTACACTAAAGGTGCCAGCCCTGAAAGCTCTTGCTGGTCCTCATCTCCCACTGCTAACCTCTCAAACGAACCACAAACACTTGGGCTCTGAACTTGTTTAGCCTACTAAAAGTTCCAACGTACACAGCCTCTCCTGCTCAATCTGGCCAGAGCTCAACACCGAAATTGCGAACGTCCAGCGATTGCTCCTACACTAAAGGTGCCAGCCCTGAAAGCTCTTGCTGGTCCTCATCTCCCACTGGTAACCTCTCAAACGAACCACAAACACTTGGGCTCTGAATTTGTTTAGCCTACTAAAACTTCCAACGTACACTGCCTCTCCTGCTCAATCTGGCCAGAGCTCAACACCGAAATTGCGAACGTCCAGGGATTGCTCCTACATTAAAGGGGCCAGCCCTGAAAGCTCTTGCTGGTCCTCATCTCCCACCGGTAACCTCTCAAACGAACCACAAACACTTGGGCTCTGAACTTGTTTAGCCTACTAAAACTTCCAACGTACACAGCCTCTCCTGCTCAATCTGGCCAGAGCTCAACACCGAAATTGCGAACGTCCAGCGATTGCTCCTACACTAAAGGGGCCAGCCCTGAAAGCTCTTGCTGGTCCTCATCTCCCACTGGTAACCTCTCAAACGAACCACAAACACTTGACCTCTGAACTTGTTTAGCCTACTAAAAGTTCCAACGTACACAGCCTCTCCTGCTCAATCTGGCCAGAGCTCAACACCGAAATTGCGAACGTCCAGGGATTGCTCCTACACTAAAGGGGCCAGCCCTGAAAGCTCTTGCTGGTCCTCATCTCCCACTGGTAACCTCTCAAACGAACCACAAACACTTGGGCTCTGAACTTGTTTAGCCTACTAAAACTTCCAACGTACACAGCCTCTCCTGCTCAATCTGGACAGAGCTCAACACCAAAATTGCGAACGCCCAGGGATTGCTCCTACACTAAAGGGGCCAGCCCTGAAAGCTCTTGCTGGTCCTCATCTCCCACTGGTAACCTCTCAAACGAACCACAAACACTTGGGCTCTGAATTTGTTTAGCCTACTAAAACTTCCAACGTACACAGCCTCTCCTGCTCAATCTGGCCAGAGCTCAACACCGAAATTGCGAACGTCCAGCGATTGCTCCTACACTAAAGGGGCCAGCCCTGAAAGCTCTTGCTGGTCCTCATCTCCCACTGGTAACCTCTCAAACGAACCACAAACACTTGGGCTCTGAATTTGTTTAGCCTACTAAAACTTCCAACGTACACAGCCTCTCCTGCTCAATCTGGCCAGAGCTCAACACCGAAATTGCGAACGTCCAGGGATTGCTCCTACACTAAAGGGGCCAGCCCTGAAAGCTCTTGCTGGTCCTCATCTCCCACCGGTAACCTCTCAAACGAACCACAAACACTTGGGCTCTGAACTTGTTTAGCCTACTAAAAGTTCCAACGTACACTGCCTCTCCTGCTCAATCTGGCCAGAGCTCAACACCGAAATTGCGAACGTCCAGCGATTGCTCCTACACTAAAGGTGCCAGCCCTGAAAGCTCTTGCTGGTCCTCATCTCCCACCGGTAACCTCTCAAACGAACCACAAACACTTGGCCTCTGAACTTGTTTAGCCTACTAAAACTTCCAACGTACACAGCCTCTGCTGCTCAATCTGGCCAGAGCTCAACACCGAAATTGCGAACGTCCAGGGATTGCTCCTACACTAAAGGGGCCAGCCCTGAAAGCTCTTGCTGGTCCTCATCTCCCACTGGTAACCTCTCAAACGAACCACAAACACTTGGCCTCTGAACTTGTTTAGCCTACTAAAAGTTCCAATGTACACTGCCTCTCCTGCTCAATCTGGCCAGAGCTCAACACCGAAATTGCGAACGTCCAGGGATTGCTCCTACACTAAAGGGGCCAGCCCTGAAAGCTCTTGCTGGTCCTCATCTCCCACTGGTAACCTCTCAAACGAACCACAAACACTTGGCCTCTGAACTTGTTTAGCCTACTAAAACTTCCAACGTACACAGCCTCTCCTGCTCAATCTGGCCAGAGCTCAACACCGAAATTGCGAACGTCCAGGGATTGCTCCTACACTAAAGGTGCCAGCCCTGAAAGCTCTTGCTGGTCCTCATCTCCCACTGCTAACCTCTCAAACGAACCACAAACACTTGGGCTCTGAACTTGTTTAGCCTACTAAAAGTTCCAACGTACACAGCCTCTCCTGCTCAATCTGGCCAGAGCTCAACACCGAAATTGCGAACGTCCAGCGATTGCTCCTACACTAAAGGTGCCAGCCCTGAAAGCTCTTGCTGGTCCTCATCTCCCACTGGTAACCTCTCAAACGAACCACAAACACTTGGGCTCTGAATTTGTTTAGCCTACTAAAACTTCCAACGTACACTGCCTCTCCTGCTCAATCTGGCCAGAGCTCAACACCGAAATTGCGAACGTCCAGGGATTGCTCCTACATTAAAGGGGCCAGCCCTGAAAGCTCTTGCTGGTCCTCATCTCCCACCGGTAACCTCTCAAACGAACCACAAACACTTGGGCTCTGAACTTGTTTAGCCTACTAAAACTTCCAACGTACACAGCCTCTCCTGCTCAATCTGGCCAGAGCTCAACACCGAAATTGCGAACGTCCAGCGATTGCTCCTACACTAAAGGGGCCAGCCCTGAAAGCTCTTGCTGGTCCTCATCTCCCACTGGTAACCTCTCAAACGAACCACAAACACTTGACCTCTGAACTTGTTTAGCCTACTAAAAGTTCCAACGTACACAGCCTCTCCTGCTCAATCTGGCCAGAGCTCAACACCGAAATTGCGAACGTCCAGGGATTGCTCCTACACTAAAGGTGCCAGCCCTGAAAGCTCTTGCTGGTCCTCATCTCCCACTGGTAACCTCTCAAACGAACCACAAACACTTGGGCTCTGAACTTGTTTAGCCTACTAAAACTTCCAACGTACACAGCCTCTCCTGCTCAATCTGGACAGAGCTCAACACCAAAATTGCGAACGTCCAGGGATTGCTCCTACACTAAAGGGGCCAGCCCTGAAAGCTCTTGCTGGTCCTCATCTCCCACTGGTAACCTCTCAAACGAACCACAAACACTTGGGCTCTGAACTTGTTTAGCCTACTAAAACTTCCAACGTACACAGCCTCTCCTGCTCAATCTGGCCAGAGCTCAACACCGACATTGCGAACGTCCAGGGATTGCTCCTACACTAAAGGGGCCAGCCCTGAAAGCTCTTGCTGGTCCTCATCTCCCACTGGTAACCTCTCAAACGAACCACAAACACTTGGCCTCTGAACTTGTTTAGCCTACTAAAAGTTCCAACGTACACTGCCTCTCCTGCTCAATCTGGCCAGAGCTCAACACCGAAATTGCGAACGTCCAGGGATTGCTCCTACACTAAAGGGGCCAGCCCTGAAAGCTCTTGCTGGTCCTCATCTCCCACTGGTAACCTCTCAAACGAACCACAAACACTTGGGCTCTGAACTTGTTTAGCCTACTAAAACTTCCAACGTACACTGCCTCTCCTGCTCAATCTGGCCAGAGCTCAACACCGAAATTGCGAACGTCCAGGGATTGCTCCTACACTAAAGGGGCCAGCCCTGAAACCTCTTGCTGGTCCTCATCTCCCACTGGTAACCTCTCAAACGAACCACAAACACTTGGGCTCTGAACTTGTTTAGCCTACTAAAACTTCCAACGTACACAGCCTCTCCTGCTCAATCTGGCCAGAGCTCAACACCGAAATTGCGAACGTCCAGCGATTGCTCCTACACTAAAGGGGCCAGCCCTGAAAGCTCTTGCTGGTCCTCATCTCCCACTGGTAACCTCTCAAACGAACCACAAACACTTGGGCTCTGAACTTGTTTAGCCTACTAAAACTTCCAACGTACACAGCCTCTCCTGCTCAATCTGGCCAGAGCTCAACACCGAAATTGCGAACGTCCAGCGATTGCTCCTACACTAAAGGGGCCAGCCCTGAAAGCTCTTGCTGGTCCTCATCTCCCACTGGTAACCTCTCAAACGAACCACAAACACTTGGGCTCTGAACTTGTTTAGCCTACTAAAACTTCCAACGTACACTGCCTCTCCTGCTCAATCTGGCCAGAGCTCAACACCGAAATTGCGAACGTCCAGGGATTGCTCCTACACTAAAGGGGCCAGCCCTGAAAGCTCTTGCTGGTCCTCATCTCCCACCGGTAACCTCTCAAACGAACCACAAACACTTGGGCTCTGAACTTGTTTAGCCTACTAAAACTTCCAACGTACACAGCCTCTCCTGCTCAATCTGGCCAGAGCTCAACACCGAAATTGCGAACGTCCAGCGATTGCTCCTACACTAAAGGGGCCAGCCCTGAAAGCTCTTGCTGGTCCTCATCTCCCACTGGTAACCTCTCAAACGAACCACAAACACTTGACCTCTGAACTTGTTTAGCCTACTAAAAGTTCCAACGTACACAGCCTCTCCTGCTCAATCTGGCCAGAGCTCAACACCGAAATTGCGAACGTCCAGGGATTGCTCCTACACTAAAGGGGCCAGCCCTGAAAGCTCTTGCTGGTCCTCATCTCCCACTGGTAACCTCTCAAACGAACCACAAACACTTGGGCTCTGAACTTGTTTAGCCTACTAAAACTTCCAACGTACACAGCCTCTCCTGCTCAATCTGGCCAGAGCTCAACACCGAAATTGCGAACGTCCAGGGATTGCTCCTACACTAAAGGTGCCAGCCCTGAAAGCTCTTGCTGGTCCTCATCTCCCACTGGTAACCTCTCAAACGAACCACAAACACTTGGGCTCTGAACTTGTTTAGCCTACTAAAACTTCCAACGTACACAGCCTCTCCTGCTCAATCTGGCCAGAGCTCAACACCGAAATTGCGAACGTCCAGCGATTGCTCCTACACTAAAGGTGCCAGCCCTGAAAGCTCTTGCTGGTCCTCATCTCCCACTGGTAACCTCTCAAACGAATCACAAACACTTGGGCTCTGAATTTGTTTAGCCTACTAAAACTTCCAACGTACACTGCCTCTCCTGCTCAATCTGGCCAGAGCTCAACACCGAAATTGCGAACGTCCAGGGATTGCTCCTACACTAAAGGGGCCAGCCCTGAAAGCTCTTGCTGGTCCTCATCTCCCACCGGTAACCTCTCAAACGAACCACAAACACTTGGGCTCTGAACTTGTTTAGCCTACTAAAACTTCCAACGTACACAGCCTCTCCTGCTCAATCTGGCCAGAGCTCAACACCGAAATTGCGAACGTCCAGGGATTGCTCCTACACTAAAGGGGCCAGCCCTGAAAGCTCTTGCTGGTCCTCATCTCCCACTGGTAACCTCTCAAACGAACCACAAACACTTGACCTCTGAACTTGTTTAGCCTACTAAAAGTTCCAACGTACACAGCCTCTCCTGCTCAATCTGGCCAGAGCTCAACACCGAAATTGCGAACGTCCAGGGATTGCTCCTACACTAAAGGGGCCAGCCCTGAAAGCTCTTGCTGGTCCTCATCTCCCACTGGTAACCTCTCAAACGAACCACAAACACTTGGCCTCTGAACTTGTTTAGCCTACTAAAACTTCCAACGTACACAGCCTCTCCTGCTCAATCTGGCCAGAGCTCAACACCGAAATTGCGAACGTCCAGGGATTGCTCCTACACTAAAGGGGCCAGCCCTGAAAGCTCTTGCTGGTCCTCATCTCCCACTGGTAACCTCTCAAACGAACCACAAACACTTGGGCTCTGAACTTGTTTAGCCTACTAAAACTTCCAACGTACACAGCCTCTCCTGCTCAATCTGGCCAGAGCTCAACACCGAAATTGCGAACGTCCAGGGATTGCTCCTACACTAAAGGGGCCAGCCCTGAAAGCTCTTGCTGGTCCTCATCTCCCACTGGTAACCTCTCAAACGAACCACAAACACTTGGCCTCTGAACTTGTTTAGCCTACTAAAAGTTCCAACGTACACTGCCTCTCCTGCTCAATCTGGCCAGAGCTCAACACCGAAATTGCGAACGTCCAGGGATTGCTCCTACACTAAAGGGGCCAGCCCTGAAAGCTCTTGCTGGTCCTCATGTCCCACTGGTAACCTCTCAAACGAACCACAAACACTTGGGCTCTGAACTTGTTTAGCCTACTAAAAGTTCCAACGTACACAGCCTCTCCTGCTCAATCTGGCCAGAGCTCAACACCGAAATTGCGAACGTCCAGGGATTGCTCCTACACTAAAGGGGCCAGCCCTGAAAGCTCTTGCTGGTCCTCATCTCCCACTGGTAACCTCTCAAACGAACCACAAACACTTGGGCTCTGAACTTGTTTAGCCTACTAAAACTTCCAACGTACACAGCCTCTCCTGCTCAATCTGGCCAGAGCTCAACACCGAAATTGCGAACGTCCAGCGATTGCTCCTACACTAAAGGGGCCAGCCCTGAAAGCTCTTGCTGGTCCTCATCTCCCACTGGTAACCTCTCAAACGAACCACAAACACTTGGGCTCTGAACTTCTTTAGCCTACTAAAACTTCCAACGTACACAGCCTCTCCTGCTCAATCTGGCCAGAGCTCAACACCGAAATTGCGAACGTCCAGCGATTGCTCCTACACTAAAGGTGCCAGCCCTGAAAGCTCTTGCTGGTCCTCATCTCCCACTGGTAACCTCTCAAACGAACCACAAACACTTGGGCTCTGAATTTGTTTAGCCTACTTAAAACTTCCAACGTACACTGCCTCTCCTGCTCAATCTGGCCAGAGCTCAACACCGAAATTGCGAACGTCCAGGGATTGCTCCTACACTAAAGGGGCCAGCCCTGAAAGCTCTTGCTGGTCCTCATCTCCCACCGGTAACCTCTCAAACGAACCACAAACACTTGGGCTCTGAACTTGTTTAGCCTACTAAAACTTCCAACGTACACAGCCTCTCCTGCTCAATCTGGCCAGAGCTAAACACCGAAATTGCGAACGTCCAGGGATTGCTCCTACACTAAAGGGGCCAGCCCTGAAAGCTCTTGCTGGTCCTCATCTCCCACTGGTAACCTCTCAAACGAACCACAAACACTTGACCTCTGAACTTGTTTAGCCTACTAAAAGTTCCAACGTACACAGCCTCTCCTGCTCAATCTGGCCAGAGCTCAACACCGAAATTGCGAACGTCCAGGGATTGCTCCTACACTAAAGGGGCCAGCCCTGAAAGCTCTTGCTGGTCCTCATCTCCCACTGGTAACCTCTCAAACGAACCACAAACACTTGGGCTCTGAACTTGTTTAGCCTACTAAAACTTCCAACGTACACAGCCTCTCCTGCTCAATCTGGCCAGAGCTCAACACCGAAATTGCGAACGTCCAGCGATTGCTCCTACACTAAAGGGGCCAGCCCTGAAAGCTCTTCCTGGTCCTCATCTCCCACTGGTAACCTCTCAAACGAACCACAAACACTTGGGCTCTGAATTTGTTTAGCCTACTAAAACTTCCAACGTACACTGCCTCTCCTGCTCAATCTGGCCAGAGCTCAACACCGAAATTGCGAACGTCCAGGGATTGCTCCTACACTAAAGGGGCCAGCCCTGAAAGCTCTTGCTGGTCCTCATCTCCCACCGGTAACCTCTCAAACGAACCACAAACACTTGGGCTCTGAACTTGTTTAGCCTACTAAAACTTCCAACGTACACAGCCTCTCCTGCTCAATCTGGCCAGAGCTCAACACCGAAATTGCGAACGTCCAGGGATTGCTCCTACACTAAAGGGGCCAGCCCTGAAAGCTCTTGCTGGTCCTCATCTCCCACTGGTAACCTCTCAAACGAACCACAAACACTTGACCTCTGAACTTGTTTAGCCTACTAAAAGTTCCAACGTACACAGCCTCTCCTGCTCAATCTGGCCAGAGCTCAACACCGAAATTGCGAACGTCCAGGGATTGCTCCTACACTAAAGGGGCCAGCCCTGAAAGCTCTTGCTGGTCCTCATCTCCCACTGGTAACCTCTCAAACGAACCACAAACACTTGGGCTCTGAACTTGTTTAGCCTACTAAAACTTCCAACGTACACAGCCTCTCCTGCTCAATCTGGCCAGAGCTCAACACCGAAATTGCGAACGTCCAGGGATTGCTCCTACACTAAAGGTGCCAGCCCTGAAAGCTCTTGCTGGTCCTCATCTCCCACTGGTAACCTCTCAAACGAACCACAAACACTTGGGCTCTGAACTTGTTTAGCCTACTAAAACTTCCAACGTACACAGCCTCTACTGCTCAATCTGGCCAGAGCTCAACACCGAAATTGCGAACGTCCAGCGATTGCTCCTACACTAAAGGTGCCAGCCCTGAAAGCTCTTGCTGGTCCTCATCTCCCACTGGTAACCTCTCAAACGAATCACAAACACTTGGGCTCTGAATTTGTTTAGCCTACTAAAACTTCCAACGTACACTGCCTCTCCTGCTCAATCTGGCCAGAGCTCAACACCGAAATTGCGAACGTCCAGGGATTGCTCCTACATTAAAGGGGCCAGCCCTGAAAGCTCTTGCTGGTCCTCATCTCCCACGGTAACCTCTCAAACGAACCACAAACACTTGGGCTCTGAACTTGTTTAGCCTACTAAAACTTCCAACGTACACAGCCTCTCCTGCTCAATCTGGCCAGAGCTCAACACCGAAATTGCGAACGTCCAGGGATTGCTCCTACACTAAAGGGGCCAGCCCTGAAAGCTCTTGCTGGTCCTCATCTCCCACTGGTAACCTCTCAAACGAACCACAAACACTTGACCTCTGAACTTGTTTAGCCTACTAAAAGTTCCAACGTACACAGCCTCTCCTGCTCAATCTGGCCAGAGCTCAACACCGAAATTGCGAACGTCCAGGGATTGCTCCTACACTAAAGGGGCCAGCCCTGAAAGCTCTTGCTGGTCCTCATCTCCCACTGGTAACCTCTCAAACGAACCACAAACACTTGGGCTCTGAACTTGTTTAGCCTACTAAAACTTCCAACGTACACAGCCTCTCCTGCTCAATCTGGCCAGAGCTCAACACCGAAATTGCGAACGTCCAGGGATTGCTCCTACACTAAAGGGGCCAGCCCTGAAAGCTCTTGCTGGTCCTCATCTCCCACTGGTAACCTCTCAAACGAACCACAAACACTTGGCCTCTGAACTTGTTTCGCCTACTAAAACTTCCAACGTACACAGCCTCTCCTGCTCAATCTGGCCAGAGCTCAACACCGAAATTGCGAACGTCCAGCGATTGCTCCTACACTAAAGGGGCCAGCCCTGAAAGCTCTTGCTGGTCCTCATCTCCCACTGGTAACCTCTCAAACGAACCACAAACACTTGGCCTCTGAACTTGTTTAGCCTACTAAAACTTCCAACGTACACAGCCTCTGCTGCTCAATCTGGCCAGAGCTCAACACCGAAATTGCGAACGTCCAGGGATTGCTCCTACACTAAAGGGGCCAGCCCTGAAAGCTCTTGCTGGTCCTCATCTCCCACTGGTAACCTCTCAAACGAACCACAAACACTTGGCCTCTGAACTTGTTTAGCCTACTAAAAGTTCCAACGTACACTGCCTCTCCTGCTCAATCTGGCCAGAGCTCAACACCGAAATTGCGAACGTCCAGGGATTGCTCCTACACTAAAGGGGCCAGCCCTGAAAGCTCTTGCTGGTCCTCATCTCCCACTGGTAACCTCTCAAACGAACCACAAACACTTGGGCTCTGAACTTGTTTAGCCTACTAAAACTTCCAACGTACACAGCCTCTCCTGCTCAATCTGGCCAGAGCTCAACACCGAAATTGCGAACGTCCAGCGATTGCTCCTACACTAAAGGGGCCAGCCCTGAAAGCTCTTGCTGGTCCTCATCTCCCACTGGTAACCTCTCAAACGAACCACAAACACTTGGGCTCTGAACTTGTTTAGCCTACTAAAACTTCCAACGTACACAGCCTCTCCTGCTCAATCTGGCCAGAGCTCAACACCGAAATTGCGAACGTCCAGCGATTGCTCCTACACTAAAGGTGCCAGCCCTGAAAGCTCTTGCTGGTCCTCATCTCCCACTGGTAACCTCTCAAACGAACCACAAACACTTGGGCTCTGAATTTGTTTAGCCTACTAAAACTTCCAACGTACACTGCCTCTCCTGCTCAATCTGGCCAGAGCTCAACACCGAAATTGCGAACGTCCAGGGATTGCTCCTACACTAAAGGGGCCAGCCCTGAAAGCTCTTGCTGGTCCTCATCTCCCACCGGTAACCTCTCAAACGAACCACAAACACTTGGGCTCTGAACTTGTTTAGCCTACTAAAACTTCCAACGTACACAGCCTCTCCTGCTCAATCTGGCCAGAGCTCAACACCGAAATTGCGAACGTCCAGGGATTGCTCCTACACTAAAGGGGCCAGCCCTGAAAGCTCTTGCTGGTCCTCATCTCCCACTGGTAACCTCTCAAACGAACCACAAACACTTGGCCTCTGAACTTGTTTAGCCTACTAAAAGTTCCAATGTACACTGCCTCTCCTGCTCAATCTGGCCAGAGCTCAACACCGAAATTGCGAACGTCCAGGGATTGCTCCTACACTAAAGGGGCCAGCCCTGAAAGCTCTTGCTGGTCCTCATCTCCCACTGGTAACCTCTCAAACGAACCACAAACACTTGGCCTCTGAACTTGTTTAGCCTACTAAAACTTCCAACGTACACAGCCTCTCCTGCTCAATCTGGCCAGAGCTCAACACCGAAATTGCGAACGTCCAGGGATTGCTCCTACACTAAAGGTGCCAGCCCTGAAAGCTCTTGCTGGTCCTCATCTCCCACTGGTAACCTCTCAAACGAACCACAAACACTTGGGCTCTGAACTTGTTTAGCCTACTAAAACTTCCAACGTACACAGCCTCTCCTGCTCAATCTGGCCAGAGCTCAACACCGAAATTGCGAACGTCCAGCGATTGCTCCTACACTAAAGGTGCCAGCCCTGAAAGCTCTTGCTGGTCCTCATCTCCCACTGGTAACCTCTCAAACGAACCACAAACACTTGGGCTCTGAATTTGTTTAGCCTACTAAAACTTCCAACGTACACTGCCTCTCCTGCTCAATCTGGCCAGAGCTCAACACCGAAATTGCGAACGTCCAGGGATTGCTCCTACACTAAAGGTGCCAGCCCTGAAAGCTCTTGCTGGTCCTCATCTCCCACTGGTAACCTCTCAAACGAACCACAAACACTTGGGCTCTGAACTTGTTTAGCCTACTAAAACTTCCAACGTACACAGCCTCTCCTGCTCAATCTGGCCAGAGCTCAACACCGAAATTGCGAACGTCCAGCGATTGCTCCTACACTAAAGGGGCCAGCCCTGAAAGCTCTTGCTGCTCCTCATCTCCCACTGGTAACCTCTCAAACGAACCACAAACACTTGACCTCTGAACTTGTTTAGCCTACTAAAAGTTCCAACGTACACAGCCTCTCCTGCTCAATCTGGCCAGAGCTCAACACCGAAATTGCGAACGTCCAGGGATTGCTCCTACACTAAAGGGGCCAGCCCTGAAAGCTCTTGCTGGTCCTCATCTCCCACTGGTAACCTCTCAAACGAACCACAAACACTTGGGCTCTGAACTTGTTTAGCCTACTAAAACTTCCAACGTACACAGCCTCTCCTGCTCAATCTGGCCAGAGCTCAACACCGAAATTGCGAACGTCCAGGGATTGCTCCTACACTAAAGGGGCCAGCCCTGAAAGCTCTTCCTGGTCCTCATCTCCCACTGGTAACCTCTCAAACGAACCACAAACACTTGGGCTCTGAACTTGTTTAGCCTACTAAAACTTCCAACGTACACAGCCTCTCCTGCTCAATCTGGCCAGAGCTCAACACCGAAATTGCGAACGTCCAGGGATTGCTCCTACACTAAAGGGGCCAGCCCTGAAAGCTCTTGCTGGTCCTCATCTCCCACTGGTAACCTCTCAAACGAACCACAAACACTTGGGCTCTGAACTTGTTTAGCCTACTAAAAGTTCCAACGTACACTGCCTCTCCTGCTCAATCTGGCCAGAGCTCAACACCGAAATTGCGAACGTCCAGGGATTGCTCCTACACTAAAGGGGCCAGCCCTGAAAGCTCTTGCTGGTCCTCATCTCCCACTGGTAACCTCTCAAACGAACCACAAACACTTGGGCTCTGAACTTGTTTAGCCTACTAAAACTTCCAACGTACACAGCCTCTCCTGCTCAATCTGGCCAGAGCTCAACACCGAAATTGCGAACGTCCAGGGATTGCTCCTACACTAAAGGGGCCAGCCCTGAAAGCTCTTGCTGGTCCTCATCTCCCACTGGTAACCTCTCAAACGAACCACAAACACTTGACCTCTGAACTTGTTTAGCCTACTAAAAGTTCCAACGTACACAGCCTCTCCTGCTCAATCTGGCCAGAGCTCAACACCGAAATTGCGAACGTCCAGGGATTGCTCCTACATTAAAGGGGCCAGCCCTGAAAGCTCTTGCTGGTCCTCATCTCCCACTGGTAACCTCTCAAACGAACCACAAACACTTGGGCTCTGAACTTGTTTAGCCTACTAAAACTTCCAACGTACACAGCCTCTCCTGCTCAATCTGGCCAGAGCTCAACACCGAAATTGCGAACGTCCAGCGATTGCTCCTACACTAAAGGTGCCAGCCCTGAAAGCTCTTGCTGGTCCTCATCTCCCACTGGTAACCTCTCAAACGAACCACAAACACTTGGGCTCTGAATTTGTTTAGCCTACTAAAACTTCCAATGTACACTGCCTCTCCTGCTCAATCTGGCCAGAGCTCAACACCGAAATTGCGAACGTCCAGGGATTGCTCCTACACTAAAGGGGCCAGCCCTGAAAGCTCTTGCTGGTCCTCATCTCCCACCGGTAACCTCTCAAACGAACCACAAACACTTGGGCTCTGAACTTGTTTAGCCTACTAAAACTTCCAACGTACACAGCCTCTCCTGCTCAATCTGGCCAGAGCTCAACACCGAAATTGCGAACGTCCAGGATTGCTCCTACACTAAAGGGGCCAGCCCTGAAAGCTCTTGCTGGTCCTCATCTCCCACTGGTAACCTCTCAAACGAACCACAAACACTTGACCTCTGAACTTGTTTAGCCTACTAAAACTTCCAACGTACACAGCCTCTCCTGCTCAATCTGGCCAGAGCTCAACACCGAAATTGCGAACGTCCAGGGATTGCTCCTACACTAAAGGGGCCAGCCCTGAAAGCTCTTGCTGGTCCTCATCTCCCACTGGTAACCTCTCAAACGAACCACAAACACTTGGCCTCTGAACTTGTTTAGCCTACTAAAACTTCCAACGTACACAGCCTCTCCTGCTCAATCTGGCCAGAGCTCAACACCGAAATTGCGAACGTCCAGCGATTGCTCCTACACTAAAGGTGCCAGCCCTGAAAGCTCTTGCTGGTCCTCATCTCCCACTGGTAACCTCTCAAACGAACCACAAACACTTGGCCTCTGAACTTGTTTAGCCTACTAAAACTTCCAACGTACACAGCCTCTGCTGCTCAATCTGGCCAGAGCTCAACACCGAAATTGCGAACGTCCAGA